>NC_053389.1:694888592-695118833 GCF_905171765.1 Bufo bufo
GGAAAAATTCACAATTTTCTAAATTTTAAGTTATCTACTTTTAAGACAGATAGTAATGCCTCATAAAATAGTTATCAGTCCTCATTCCCCATATGTCTGCTTTATGTTGGCATCATTCTGTAAATGTAATTTTATTTTTTTAGGACGTTAGAAGGCACAAAATTTCCAAAAACATTTTTTTTTTAGCACCAATTCATTATAAAGTAATTTTGAGGGGCTTACATAATGAAAAATACCCATAAATGACCCGATTTTAGAAACGACACCCCTCAAATTATTCAAAACTGATGTTACAAACTTTGTTACCCTTTAGGTGTTCCATAAAAATTAAAGGTTAATGGGGGCAAAATTTCAAAATTACATTTTTTATGCAGATTTTTCATGTTAATAAATGTTTTCTTGCAACACAGCAAGGGTCAACAGCAAACTAAACCTCAATATGCATTACTCTGATTCAGAAGTTTACAGAAATACCCCATATATGGTGGTAAACTGCTCTATGGGCATGTGACAGTGGTCAGAAGAAAAGGAGCTTCATATGGATTTTGGAGGCAGATTTTGCTAGAATGTTTTTTGAAGAGACCCTGTTGTACCCCTACAGTGGAAACACCTTCAAAAAGTGACCCCATTTTGGAAACTACACCCTTCAAAGAATATATTAAGGGGGGTACTGAGCACTTTGACCCCCTAAGTGTTTTACGGAATTTAAAAACTTGGCTGTGAAAATGAAAAGTTTTATTTCTTCCAATAAAATGTTGATTTAGCAAAAAAAAAAAAAAATTCACAAGGGGTAACAGGAGAAAAAGCACCAAAAATGTGTTACCTATTTTCTCCTGAATACGGCAACACCCCATATGTGGTGGTAAACTGCTGTGGGGGCACATGGCAGGACTCAGAATAGAAGGAGCGCTATATGGCTTTTGCAGAGCAGATTTTGATGGATTGATTTATGGCTGCCATTGTTTTTTATTTTTTGAGTGATTGTTTTATGTGGGGGCTCATTTTTTTGCGGAGTGACCTTTTAATTGGAACAATTTTAGGGTACATGAGACTTTTTGATCGCTTGGTATTACACTTTTTGTAAGGCAAGGTAAAAAAAAGACTGTTTTGGCGCAGTTTTGTAAAAAGTTTTTTTTGCAGTATTCACCTGAGGGGGCATATAATGTGATATTTTTATAGAGCAGATTGTTACGGAAGAGGCAATACCCAATATGTCTATTTAGATTTTTGTTAAGTTTTACACAGTAAATGCATTTTTGAACAGAATTAAATCTTGTTTTTGTGTTGCCACTTTCTGACTGCCCTTTTTTATTTTTCTGGCGATTGTCTTAGGTAGGGTATCATTTTTTGCGGGGTGAGATGATGGTTTGATTGATACCATTTTGGAGTACATAAGACTTTTTGATTGCTTGGTATTGCACTTTTTGTGTGCCAAGGTGACAAAAAATGGCTGTTTTGGCCTTTTTTTTTTAAAGCATTCACCTGAAGGGGTGGATCATGTGATATTTTAATAGAGCCGGTCCAGAGCTCCCTCCCTCCACACACCAAGCACATGCTGCGGTTAGCGCTGACCGCGGCATAGTGTTGGTTAATGCGCTGGCATCGGTGTTTTCTCCGATGCCGGCGCATACAGCGGGGGTCCAGCTAACGGGAAAAGCCGATCCCCTGCAGCTTATCGCTCGAGCGTAGCTCCTGCACCCGCTCGATCAGCTGGCCACAGTATTATGGCGCTGGTTGGTGGGAAGTCACTTCCCGCAGCGCCGTACTATTACGGCGCTGGTCGGGAATGGGTTAAAGGGGTGGTCTCACTTCTGCAAATGGCACTTACCATGTAGAGAAATTTAATAGAAGGCACTTACTAATGTATTGTGATTCCTTTCTCTATCACATGGTGTCATAGGCACAATGTAGGATATACCATTGAAACCCAAGTTAAATACTGTATGTTATAAATTAATAATGACTACAAAAAGATTTGTTAGTTTCAAAGCGTTTATTAATTAATAATGGTAATAATTGGCCGCGATGCTAATATGTTACCTAGATATATTTAGCATAACCAACAGAAAAATCCATAAAATTATTTCCATAAACCAAACTGACCAACATAGTCCACTCAAATATGAGCGACTTTACCCCATTCGATAGCATCGCGACATTTGAATTGAGGGGAGGGAGGGAGTTCTGGTCAGATTTACTTACGCGAATGCGCCACTATGTTTTCTTCTTTTTATAGGTGTCATCAGCTGGAACCGTTTATTGAACCTCCAATCAAGATCGCTTACACAGTGTCTTCTGACTTTCCAGAGGTTTCTTAGACTGGACCAAACCCATCTATGTTCATTTAAGATATATGGAACTTATAAATAGCAGATAGCTGGAACTTATAAATAAATGAGCGACTGGCTTGATCCCAAACTAAGGAGCTATTAGGTGAGCCCTATAAAACCCTAAGAGCTCTCCCTGACTGCTATGCACATACAAGGGTCTCGATGGTAGACGATTGCATGCCCACGTACCTAAGCCTGTGTGACACCTGAAAACACTATAATAGTGAGGGGACACGACCACCGGCTCCCTGCACTTTATACGGAGGGAGTCAGGGCCACCTAGAATCAAGCCAGCAAGGAAACACAATAAAGTAAAGGACTTATCTGAGCAAACAGCAGAAGCAGCCTCCAGCAGTGAACACTTCATCCAGGAAGTAGAATAAACCGCAAAGTGAGGCAGTATGGGAGGGAATATAAAGGAAGACGATTATGTCTAAATAAGTGACACCTGGCAGAAGGAAAGGAGATGAGAAAGTGAAACCAAAACAAAGAACATCATACAAGAGGTAGAGAAGAACGTCTGCCAGACCTTCTCACAGAAGTGGCGGTGACAATATCATTTACTTATATTATGCAAATTTGGGTGCCATGACACCATGGATCCCCTATTTGCATTTGCAATTTGGTTCGCTCCATTATACACTGCCTGTATCCAGGGGTCACAGCCACCCTGTAGCACAGATATGAGGTGGCCAGGACACAGGCTGCTGCTCATGTGTGTCTATGTGCATTCCAACAGTCCCAGGAACCAGCAAGTCTAGTGATATTTCCTACAGTGTGCAAGCACGCCCACTAATGCTGGATTGTAGGGTGGTCGTAACCATGGAAACAAGCAGTGTATAATGTAATGGAAAAATGAATCAAGCCAACAAAGGAGGCAATATGGACAATCACAATACATTGGTAAGTGCCTTGTATTAATTTTCTGTACATTAATGCCACTTACTGAAATGAGGCAACCCCTTTAAATTCATAAACCGTGTGTATATCCCATTTCTTGAACTTTTGATATCCATAACACCATCCAATCACACAAAAGACAGAAAAAAAAAACTCTTATGGAAGACCTAATGTAGAGTATAATGAAGGAAGCTCAGATTCTTAATTTCCAGAAGCATTCGCATATATTATAAGCATTATTAAGCAAAGCAAATATGGAAAGAAACTGACATGGGGTAACTTGACATTTCAAACTAGGCTTCCAAAGAAAATAGTGTCAATTCTATAGGAATGTTTACTTTTGTCAGACCTTGACATGACAGAAACACGCAATAACATACTGTATCCATTTGGGAATAAAAAACTTGATCACTTTATCCCATATTAAAATGAACAACCTACTGGCAGAACAAAAACTCTCTTCTAAATGTATAAGAGCTCAAGACCCTGGATGTGAAATATTAGCAAAAAATAAATAAAAAATCAACAAAAAATGCTGGAAGTGTCAAGCAGAATTCCCCAATATTGAATTCTGTTGGGACTAATGAATGATATATGTGAGGTCAATCTCAACTGACAGTCAGAAATACTCCTCCTCCTCCACTTCTCTCCCATCCTCAGCTATTTTCTGTCCAATTCTCTCGGCATCTAGACTCTCAGAAAAAAAACTAATGCTGATTCAGCACCAGAATAAACATTCAATCAAAACGCGTTGGTAGGACCGAGTAGTATGCTATAGGCCTTTTAATTCTATGCCTTGATAAATATGGAATAGATTTTATTCTGGTGATGAATCAACATTAGTTTTTTTCTGGATTTACTAGAAGCGAGATTTGTACACCAGAATAACCACCCAGATCCAGCCAGCTGATTTTCTACTTTCTACATCTAGACTCTTACCCTCAGCATCAGGAAAATTTCTTAAAATAAAGAAGTGGATAGAGAATGGTGTCCACCCTCGCCTTAGCTTTAATTCAGTTAAGTATTTGGATTTCTCATAAAACCAATACAATATAATATCAAGACAAGCTAGCAAATCCATTGATTGGCTGCAACTCACATCTCAACCACTAGGTGGCCACACATAGACACATATAGGATAAATTTCTTGTGACACAATATCGCAAAGTCATGTTGTTTTTAAAAAAAATGGTCATATCGTTTTGAAGTTCGAGTTCAGGTTCGGATATATGCTGAATTGCATTATCGATTCCGTAACAAGGACAATAACGCAATTCCATGAAGGAATGCATAACGGAATGACTTTAGAGGCATTCCGTTATAATAGAAATCTATGGCCATCATCCGTCCGGTTTCCTTTATGCAGGAGAGGCACTACTCCCCACTTTTAACAATGTGTGTGGAGGGGGGATGGGGAGGGTAACTAGAATTGGGTAGGACCATACGTGAAGTTGTATTGTGACCAAGATCTTTTATCAGCTTCGTTTTGCCAGCCGTGTGAACTTTATGTATTTAGACTGCATGGGAATGAGGCAAGAGTGCTGCGATGCTGACTGGCATTAGCAAAGCAATATACAGTACTTCACACAGATCTTAATGATCACTATAAAGATAGTCTCTATCAAGCAACAAAATGCCAGACCACACGTTCCATGTAGGCAGAGTAAAGGTTTTTTTCTCCACTTTTCCTTTGGCAGTAAAATGCAGCACTTTTTACTGTAGATGAACAATTCACTGATAATTCCTCTCACATAAACACAGTGTAAATGAGTGTAATAGTCTAACTTCATTATCATAGGCATGCACTTATAGTCCTCAAAAATCAATCTGCAAAATGGGAATGTACTGGAGAAAACAAAGGCTGCTGCCTATTAGCAGAATTCTGCTGTGCATGGAACAATAAGGGGAAGTTCACACAGAGTTTTTTTTTGCGCTGATTTTGATTTGTTTCTGCCTCAAATATAGCTCCAAAAACACAACTCCAAACAGCTTCCCATTCACTTTAGTGGAAAACAGTACTTTCCCTCTTGGAAAAAAGAAGGGTGGAGAAAAGAAGCAGCATGTCCTATCTTGGAGCAGAATCCGCACAGAATTTCCCAAGTTTTCCAAGCTGAAAATGCAGATTTGTATGGAAGTAAACACATTGTTTTTTAAAAAAAAGTGTCGAAAAAACACGCAATGAAAACTCTCTGAAAACTATCATGCTGATTCTATGCTGAATTTTGGGAGGTGGATTTTCAGATGTTCCGAATCCATTGAATGAACATACCCTAAAGGTTATGGAAATGTTACCGTTTATAGAATTGCTATGCAAGCAATCATCTAAAGCAAATGAGAAAGCTGAATGTTTCCTTTCATAATTAACAGGATTAAAATATTGTTTTGCTTAATATTTTACTTTTTCAGAAGCATATTATGTAGTATTTTTTCTTTCAGTAACACTCCTACCAGAATACTAGTAAAGATTGGCACGGTGTATCGGTGAAGATGCAATACACATTGGAGGAGTAACTTGAAGTTCCTAGGCTCCAATACCAATTTGTAACAGGGACCTCACTTTTACATGCATTTTATGGTACCTCTTATGCGGCTAAGAAACCAAAGGGGCTCTTCAGGCACCACTTCCCAGGTGCAACTGCAGTCTCTGCACCTCATATGCTGACACCCTTGAAAATCCACACATCAATGTTACTGCTCTAGTTACAAATGTGAAAATCTGCAGCATGTTCTAAGTTCTGCACTGATTCTTCCTGCTATATGTGGATGGTGTCTAAAAAATCCTACCTAAGATACATGCTGGTCTTTGATGTCTACAAAATATAATACATCTTAATTCAAGGATAATGCACCATGTGATGCCATAGTGTAGACATAAAGAATACAATGAGGTCACAGCACAGGACTAATAAACATGACGATAAAGCTAAAACATAATGCACAAGGTGATGTCACTTACCTCCTTCACTTATTCAATCCAATACCCCAACTTTGTGTAATATATACAGTTGAGTCACATTATTATGACCACCAGATAATATCCAGAGTAACCACTGTGTGCAGCACAGACAGCAGCTAGACGGGCTGGGAGAGACTCAATACGTTAGGTTCTCACAGGTATCTGGAGCCACGCTGACTGCAGTGCATCCCACAGCTGGAAGGTGCAGGGGAGAGAATCCATAGAGCGAACATGATGATCGATGTGGCCCAAGAGATGATCGGGTTCGAATCTGGTGAATTAAGAGGCCAGGGTGGTACTCGGAAGACTTGGTCATGCTGTTCCAGCCAGTATTGGAGATTTGTAGCAGTGTGACATGTCTTCCTGGAAGATCCAATCCGCCCCAGGCAGGACAATCAGCATGTACAGGTACATGGTCTGCAAGGATTGATTCATACCCAAATCGGTTGAGAGTACCTTCCACATGGATGAGTAGGCCCAGAGAATGCCATGAAAACATTCTCCAGACCATAACACTGCCACCACCTTGCGTTCTTCCAGAATTATTTACAGGGTGTTTAATCTCTGATGTTTCTTTTCTGACATGCCAATGTCCATCCATTTGATGAATCAGAACACTTGACTGATCGGAAAAGGCAATCTTTTACCAATCAGCAGAGGTCCAATTCTGATACTGCTGATAAAATTAAAGCATTTTCTGCCAATGCAACTTTGTTAGCAGCAGAGGTGCAGTGACCATCCGTCTGCTTCAGAGCCCCATACGCAGTCAGGTTAGTTGGACTGCTGGTTTAGCCACATGTCTGGTAGCCCCTGGTTCATTTTGGTGGTGAGCTGCTCCACTGTAGCGTCAATCTGTCCTCACTCAATTTCTTAACTGATGTCCACCTCTCATATCAATGGCACATGGTGCTCTGCAGTTGCCCTGTTGCTTATTCGCAATGGTGGCATTTGTCCACTCACAATGCACTTCCCCCGTAGCAGCACACAACTGATCAGTGATCACAAGCTGGACAGTTTGAGACACACTGGTACCTTTGGCCCTAAAGCCAATAATCATCCCTTTTTGGAATTCTGAAAAATCTATCCTTTTACCCAGCAGAGCAGGGTAAATATGTGTGCAATATGTGTGCAAACAATATTGCAATACTGATCTTTTTAGGTATCGGTCTTAGTAAAACTGTGTCCATATGCAGGGCCGGCGCAACCATATTGGCGAACTAGGCGTTCGCCTAGGGCCCCGGCCTGATGGGGGTGGCCTGGTGGGCTCCCCCTGACTGGGGCTGCAGCCCTCGGCGAGCGGCTCTTGAGCCGCCCCTAGCGCCGTTACAGGGGGGCCAGGAGGTGGAGGTCCTTCTTAAATATGGCAGAGCAGGCATCTGCTTACCCTGATGGCAGGTGCCTGCTCTGCCAGTAAATTACCGGAGGAGAGGAGGCGGGCGGCAAGGGAGGCTGTTCTAGCAGCTCCCCACTCCTCCCTTGTGCGCCCTCTGTGATGCCGGAATATGACATCATTCCGGCCCCGGCATACTAAACGGCGTGCTGGAGGACTGAGGAGCTGCACCACACTGAACCCCAGGGAGGTGAGTGTTTAAGTGTTTGACTGAGTGAGTGTCTGCCTGTGTATTTATGTCAGTGAGTTAGTGTATGTATGTCTGTCTTTCTGTCAGTAAATGTATGTGTGTCTGTTATTGAGTGTCTGTGCGTGCATGTCAGTGAGTGAGTGTATGTCAGTGAGTGTGGATGTCTGTCGGTCAGTAAGTGTCTGTGTGTTTGTCAGTGAGTATGTGTATGTTTGTCAGTGAGTATATGTGTGTGTTTGTCTGCCAGTGAGTGAGTGTCTGTCAGTGAGTTTCTGTGTGTGTGTGTTTCAGTGGGTAGGTGTATGTCTGTCAGTGAGTGTCTGTCAGTGAGTGAGTGCGTGTCTGTCTGTCAGTGAGTGTATGTGTGACTGTCAGTGAGTTTCTGTGTACGTCATTCAGTGAGTGTCTGAGTGTGCGTCTGTCTGTCAGTGAATGTATGTGTGTCTGTCAGTGAGTGTATGTGTGTCTGTCAGTGAGTTTCTGTGTACGTCATTCAGTGAGTGTCTGAGTGTGTGTCTGTCTGTCAGTGAATGTATGTGTGTCTGTCAGTGAGTGTATGTGTGTCTGTCAGTGAGTTTCTGTGTACGTCATTCAGTGAGTGTCTGAGTGTGTGTCTGTCTGTCAGTGAGTGTATGTGTGTCTGTCAGTGAGTGTATGTCTGTCTGTCAGTGAGTTTCTGTGTAAGTCATTCAGTGAGTGTCTGAGTGTGTGTCTGTCTGTCAGTGTGTGTGTGTGTCTGTCTGTCAGTGAGTGAGTGACATGAGGGGGCGGCAAAATGGATCTTTGCCTAGGGCGGCAAGAATCCTTGCACCGGCCCTGTCCATATGCTGTACAGAGCAGCGATCCATAGCTCCATAATTAAACAATAACATCATCAATGTTCTAAAAGATGAGTAAGACATTTGGCTTTATGTCATTTTTTATTTCCTATAGTATAACGTGTTTTTGAATTAGGAGCTAGCTGCAACATTGTCTTTGATGTACCAATCTGTGTCTTCTTATGATCACTCTGCTGTCAACTCTATGCAGAGTAACATTGTAGGCACTGATAAAATAAGTTTAGAGAGTAGCATAATATTTTATCTCATTTCCGGAGAATAAAACACAGTAAATATAGCAATGTTCCATCCTGCATGAATACCATAACATAGATTCATTTACTTATTTATTATTATTGGTAAAAGACAAAAACCATGTAGGAACAAAAGGCACTTTTACTATTTTAAGATAACCAAAATACCGTATTTGTGTACGGATGGACGAAAACAAACCAAAACGAGCCAGGTTATGCTAAGACAACTGCTAATGAAAGTCATACCTTGCTAACCACTAAAGTAGTGAATGTAGGCTACAAATTTGGCCTGAATTTGCCTATTGTCATAGTAGGTTTGTGCCATGGGGGAAGTCTGGATTTATATAAGAATACACTAAGTAGTGTGTATACATTTGTAAATAAAAGGTATTCATTGAGTATATTAACTAGATGTTCAAGGTGCTCTAGGAATGACAGGAGGAGTGTTAAAAGTGGAATACTGGTGAAGGTGTGAGATGTTGTCCGAAGCACACCACAATGTTCTGCTGTTTTTGTAAGAGCAGGCGTTCATGCATTGCTTATGCTAGGGCTACAATACAACTTTGGCTGTAACTAGTGAAAGGGAATGGGGTCGTTAAGCTAACAGCATGTTGCCAGGGTGAAACTTACTGGATTTTTTTAAACTGTTGCAGACATGGCAACTTGCAGGTTGCAACGCAATAGCATTCACTTACATTAGTTGCAATACAACCATCACTGCACTACTATCTTTGGCTGTGCATTACAGCCAAAGCTGTAACATATGGTAGTAGCTGCTTATGCAAAAAAAATGCAGACCCATTGACCTTTAAAGGTCACATCAAAGTGAATTCATCTGGCACCATACTCATGAAAACAAAGTTAAAATCAGCTATCTATACAGATAGCAGAGCCATGTGCCTTGGCTGGGTTTTGGGTGGTCCCAATGCTATACTGGGTCCGCTGGATACTATCGCGGTGTCACCACACGACTATCCGGAGAGAATAGTAATGTGTGCTGCACCCCAATGGGAAATAAGTCCAGAGAGTCAGGGTTTGCAGTAAATCCGTGTGCTTCTTTACTGGAGAAACTCAAGGTCAAAACAATACAGGCAAGGAACTGAGCTGGATTCTCCAGTCTCCACCCTGGCAGAAGAAGGTTCTATGCTGAGGATAGGCCTGAACCAGCTGTCCTTCTTTATCTCAGAGCTGTTTGCCCAGGGTCTGTGGCTCAGTCGTCCATCTGGCCCTCTGGTCAAAGTGCTGGTGACTGATGGTCTGTGACAGAGTATGCCCATCTCAGTGCCTTCTTCTGTTCACTCATACAGTCTGGTAGAGACTATTCTACTAAACACTGATCTCTATTTGCATAGTCCTTTATAGTAACTGTGAAAGATTTCTAACTTTTCAATGCATAGATAGAACGTTCCAGTCTCTCAGTATAATCTAACTGTGCATTAACCTTTTCCACATTGCAGTGCTGATACAGTGCAATAACAGTGCAAATGAAAGGGATATATTACAATGAACATATAAAACTCAGTTCAACAATATAAAACAATAAGAGGGAACACCAGCATAAGGCCGAATGCACACGGCTGTGTTCCGCGGCCGAGAGCGGTCTGTGGTATGCCGGGCTGGATTCCTGTTCAGAGCAGGAGCGCACGGCGTCATTGGTTGCTATGATGCCGTGCGCTTCATGTCGCCGCTGCACTACAGTAAAACACTATACGAGTGCATTACTGTAGTGCAGCGGCGACATGAAGCGCACGGCGTCATAGCAACCAATGACGCCATGCGCTCCTGCTCTCGGCCGCGGAATTGCATTCGGCCTAAATCATAGTGCAAATTAACCCTTTAAAGTGCCATAAAGTAGCATGTTGATGGCTTTGCATAATAGTAATATGGGCAAATGTCCACAAATGTCCATACTCCAAAGTACCCTTGCTGCAGGGCACTACACGTGTGCATTGTGCCTGGACAGCATCAAACAGAATCCCTACTGTTCTGTATTATGTATAAAGCCATTAGTACTCTGTGTGCACCATATGGTGTTTCTACAACAATTTACTGCAGTCGTTTTTCTAAAGTAAAATACTGCCGTAATAAGCATGTCTCGATTTCTCTTTTGCAGACTACATATCCAGTACAGTAAAACTCCAAACTTATATGCAGCTATAATCTGCCAGGCGTATAATGTCTTACAAGTAATAAATGGTATCTTCATTTATTCCTATGTGTAACATTTAACGACATTAACTTTATTGCACCATGCTACCCGCATTTGGTCAACCAAACGCACAGTTCTAACTGTAGCATTCTGTTATTTTGATGTTAACCTTAATTACTGTATTCCTACCACAATAATTGTTTATGTGCCATTTTATTGATTATTCTTGCTCATTCTGTATGATGATGCATACAAATGTTACAAGGCAGATTAGTATGGAGCAGACAGTGGCTTTCAGCATTACTTTAATGCCTGTCTGTGCCCCAGTCATTTTTTTCCCTCTTGCTACTAGGAGATCATTTAAAACATGTTAATAGTTTAGCGAGGAACAAGTGATTTTCATGATGAATGAGCGGATTGCAAAGTGACTAATAAGCAGTTAATAATTCCTTTCAAGCTAAAATTAAAGATTGCATAGAGCATCATTACAGAATATTTGATTGCTGTGCCAAGTTATGATATAATTACTGATCCAGGCCTTCTCTATCAAAAGTTGTATAAAATAAATGTACTGTGGCTCCACAACCTATATCACTAGAAGTAATGATTAGAAGAATTATCACTAGAAGTAACAGCTAGAAGTGTCTTTGCTAAAAGTAACAACCAGAAATGTCGTCATGAGAAGTAACAACCAAAAGCATCATCACGAGAAGTAACGACCAGAAGTGTCATCATGAGAAGTAAAGACCATAACTGTCATCACGAGAAGTAACAACCATACTATTAGTGTCATCATGAGAAGTAAAGACCATAACTGTCATCACGAGAAGTACCGTAACAACCATACTATAAGTGTCATCATGAGAAGTAATGAATAGAAGTGTCATCACAGGAAGTAATGGCCAGAAATATAACTAGTATTAACCCCTTAACGCCCAGCGACATACATGTACGGTGCAAGGTACGATCGGGGGGGAGTCGCAGCACCATGCCTGCTTTTACCGGCAGGCAGCCATGCCAGGTAAGGGCAGCATGGTGCTGCACCGCCCTTCCGCCATGCAGCTCCAAGCACTGCGATTGGCCGATCAATGAGACCGGCACATCACAGCGCAGGAAGCTGTCAGAGGCATCGGGGAGGGTCGGGAGGAGGTCAGGAGGAGGTGGCAGGTGCTAAACAAGTCACATCACCGGTCACCTCCGAAGTGAGGCAGGGGACACCAGTGTTTTTTGGGTCCCCTGCCCGCGCTGCTATTGCCTGGAACAACGCTCCAGCCAATGACAGCGCTATAGCTGCACAGGAAGAGGCAGAACTACCATGCATGCAGCTATTCTAGCTGGTGACTGCATGCAGAGAGGTTCTGTGCTTCTCTGTGCTGCTTGTTGGCTTTATGGGACTTGTGGTGCACACCACAGCAATTTAACCCCTTTCCTGCTGAAAAGTAGAAAGAAGAAGTGCAGCATAGATAATGACATTTTGGGGACTCGTGCTGCATATGGGCATTGCAAAAAAAAACAACCATTAGGCAATATTGGAGTTCGGACATTTTCTACCAAACTCCAATTTACAGTCAGACCATGACCTGGAATCGATTTGATTCAATTTGGAAATTCCTACACTACAATGACAATGCACAGTACCCACCCCAAAACGACACAACATTTGACCGTCTGTTCAAAGTTGGGCCTGTCATTGACCACTTTAGCACCAAGTTTGATGAGGTGTACAACCCTGATAAAAATGTATGTGTAGATGAGTCCCTATTACTGCTCAAAGGGAGGATTAGATTCCGCCAGTACCTGCCTAGCAAACGGGCAAGGTATGGCATAAAAATATACAAACTTTGTGAGAGTATCTCCGGGTACACCCACAAATTCCACGTTTATATAAAGAGAGATTCCTGGATAGAACCCCCAGAACCCCCCCCCCCCCCATCCTAGGAGTTAGTGGAAACATAGAAACATAGAAACATAGAATGTGTCGGCAGATAAGAACCATTTGGCCCATCTAGTCTGCCCAATATACTAAATACTATGGATAGCCCCTGGCTTTATCTTATATGAAGGATGGCCTTATGCCTATCCCATGCATGCTTAAAGATTGTGTGGGAGGTACTGCACCCACTGCTGGATAAGGGTTACCACCTCTATGTGGATAACTATTATACCAGAATACCCCTATTCATGTCCCTAACTACCAGAGGTACTGTCACTTGTGGCACAGTGCGCAAAAATCACAGAGGCCTCCCTAGATCCCTGGTAGGGCATCCACTGAGAATGGGTGAAAGTAGAGCTGTCCTCCATGAAAACAGGCTGGTGGTTAAGTACAAGGACAAAAGGGACGTCCTTGTACTGACCAACATTTACACTAACACCAGCTCCCCTACCCCTGTACGTGGTACCACAACCACTACCCCCAACGAGTTTGTATCCTGGACTACAACAGGCACATGGGAGGAGTGGATCTTGTAGATCAACTTATTAAGCCCTACAGTGCCACACAAAAACAAAAGTGTGGTACAAAAAGCTGGTCGTACACATTGTACAGATGACAATGTGCAATGCGTACATGCTATTTCATTCTGCAGGCCACAGAGGAACTTTCCTTCAGTTCCAACTTTCAAGAGGTGGTAATCAAAGCCCTAATTTTTCAAACCCATGCCGGGGAGGGTCCCAGTACTTCAGGAATTTACGGTGCCCATGTTGTACCAGGGCAACATTTTTCAGGTCAAGTCCCCCAGACAGCAAGGAAGGGAAGGACCCAAAAAAGATGCAGGGTGTGTTCCAAAAGGGGATAAAGAAAGACACCATTTACCACTGTAAAACCTGCCCTGAAAAACCTGGCCTGAGCATGCAGGATTGTTTGAGAATCTACCACACATCCATGGTGTATTAATTTAATTTCATCCTTTATGCTCCCTGTAATATTTCCACTTTATATCTCTGATTTAGTCCATCTCGCTTGCATATCCACTTTCCAACAGCCACTACATATTTTTTTCTGTGAGACAACTATGCCCTTTCCACCCCTTAAAATGTTTGTACGTGGGTCAACTTTCCAAAAATGAGTCACTTCTTGTTTTTTTTTTATTTCTGGGGACCTCAGGATTTTTTTTTTATCCGACATGGCACCTAAAATCCATGTCTGTTTATTCAGGCCTGCAAAAAACATATTTTGCACTTTGCCTCTAGAGCCCTGCTGTGCGCCCATACAGCAGGCTAGAAACACATATGGGGTGTTTGCAAAAAGGGGAGAAAATGGGGAACATATACTGGGGTGCATTTTCTCCTTTAACCCCCTGTGAAAGTAAAAAATTGGGTCTGCTAGTAATTTTTCATTTTTACAAATGTGTGCTTTGAAATCCTTTCTCTAGTATTTCTGCCTTCTGTGAGACATCTGTTTGCTGAAAAGTACCCTTTCTACCAGTTAAAATGTTTGTACGGGGGTGGTCTTTCCGAAATGGGGTCACTTCTTGGGGTTTTTCCATTCTGGGGACCTTAAGAAATTTATTTAATGTGACATGGCAACTAAAATTCATATCTGGCAATTCAGGCCTGTCAGCAAAATTCATATATTGCCGTTTGCCTGCTGTGCTCCCATACAGCAGGCTACAAGCACATATGGGGTGTTCCCTGAATGGGAGAAAATGGGGAACACAACATGGCGTGCATTTTATCCTTTAACCCCTTGTGAATAAAAAATTGGAGTCTGCTAGTAATTATCATTTTTTTCACTAATATGTGGTTTGAAATGCTTTCACAAGTATTTCTGTATTCTATGAGACACCTGTTTGCTAAAAAGTAGCCTTTCTACCTCTTGAAATGTTTGTACGGGGGTGTTCTTTCTGAAATGGGGTCACTTATTGGGGTTTTTCATTTCTGGGGACCTTAAGAAATTTATTTAATGTGACATGGCAACTAAAATTCATATCTGGCAATTCAGGCCTGTCAGCAAAATTCATATATTGCCGTTTGCCTGCTGTGCTCCCATACAGCAGGCTACAAGCACATATGGGGTGTTTGAAAAAAGGGGAGAAAATGGGGAACATATATTAGGGGCATTTTCTCCATTAACCCCTTGTGAAAGTGAAAAATTGGGGTCTGCTAGTAATTTTTCATTTTTACAAATGTGTGCTTTGAAATCCTTTATCTAGTATTTCTGCCTTCTGTGAGACAATTGTTTGCTGAAAAGTACCCTTTCTACCTCTCAAAATTTTCGTACAGGGGTGCTCTTTCCGAAATGGGATCACTTCTTGTGGTTTTTCATTTCTGGGGACCTCAGGAATTTATTTAATGCAACATGGCACCTAATATCCATGTCAGGCCTGTCAGCAAAATTCATATATTGCCGTTTGCCCGCTGTGCGCCCATACAGAAGGCTAAAAGCACATATGGGGTGTTCCCTGAATGGGAGAAAATGGGGAACACAACATGGCGTGCATTTTATCCTTTAACCCCTTGTGAATAAAAAATTGGAGTCTGCTAGTAATTATCATTTTTTTCACTAATATGTGGTTTGAAATGCTTTCACAAGTATTTCTGTATTCTATGAGACACCTGTTTGCTAAAACGTACCCTTTCTACCTCTTAAAATGTTTGTACGGGGGTGTTCTTTCTGAAATGGGGTCACTTATTGGGGTTTTTCATTCTGGGGACCTCAGGAATTTATTTAATGCAACATGGAACCTAAAATCCATGTCTGCCAATTCAGGCCTGTCAGCAAAATTTATATATTGCCGTTTGCCTGCTGTGTGCCCATACAGCGGGCTACAAGCATATATGGGGTGTTTCCTGAATGGGGAGAAAATGGGGAACACAACCTGGGGTGCATTTTCTCTTTTACCCCCTTGTGAAAGTGAAAAATTGGGGTCTGCTAGTAATTTTTCATTTTGACAAATGTGTGCTTTGAAATTCTTTCACCAGTATTTTTGTCTTCTGTGAGACGCCTGTGTGCTAAAAAGTACCCTTTCCACCACTTAAAATGTTCGTACGGGGATGCTCTTTCTGAAATGGGGTCACTTGTTGGGGTTTTGCATTTCTGGGGACCTCAGGGATTTATTTAATGCGACATGGCACCTAAAATGCATGTCTGCCAATTCAGGTCAGCAAAATCCATATTTAGATGTTTGACGCTAGAGCCCTTCCATGCGCCTATACATCATTTTTTTAGCACATATGGGGTGTTGACATATTCAGTGGGAAATGGGTAACAAAATGTGGGGTGCATTTTGTCCTGTTAACCCTTGTGAAAGTGAAAAATGTGGGTGTAAAGCAACTTTTTCTGGAATTTTTTTTTAATTCTTCATTTTCAGAGCCAAGTGTTTCCTAATTCTGTGAAACGCCCGATGGGTCAAAATGCTCACTACACACCTTGAAATATTCCTTGAGGGGTATAGTTTCCAGAATGGGCTCACTTTTTGGCGGTTTCTACTGTAGGGCCACCATAGGGTGTCTTCATATGCTATATAGCTCCCAGGTACCATTCCAGCTAAATCCTCTCTCCTAATGCCATATGGTGCTCCTTCCACTGTGAAACCTGCTGTGTGCCCATACATCAGTTTTTGAGCACATATGGGTTGTTGGCGTATTTGGAGGGAAATGGGGAACAAAATTTGGGGTGCATTATGTCCTGTTTCCCCTTGTGAAAGTGAAAAATGTGGGTGTAATGCAACTTTTTCTGGAATTTTTTTTAATTTTTAATTTTCATAGCCAAGCGTTTCCTAATTATGTGAAATGCACGATGGGTCAAAGTTCTCACTACACACTTTGAAATATTCTTTAAGGGGTGTAGTTTCCAGAATAGGGTCATTTTTGGTGGTTTCCACTGTAGGACCACCTCAGGGTGTCTTCATATGCGACATAGCTCCCAATTGCCATTCCAGCTAAATCCACTCTACAAAAGCCATATGGTGCTCCTTCCATTTTGGAGCATGCTTGTGGCGCCAATATATCCGTCTTTGAGCACACATGGGGTGTTTCTGCAAACTCCAGATTCAGGGTAATAGATTTTGAGGTTTTTTTGGCTGTTAACCCTTGATGCGTTGCAGAAAAAAATAGATTAAAATTTAAAATATGCAAAAAAAATTTGAAATTTAGAAATTTCCTTCCCATTTTCATTTAATTCATTTAATTCTCATGGGGTTAACAAAGTTTGTAAAATCCGTTTTAAATAGCTTGAGGGGTGTCGTTTCTAAAATGGGTGGTTTCTAATATGTAAGCCTCAGAAAGTGACTTCATAACTGAACTGGTCCTGAAAACATTGGGGTTTGAATTTTTTTTTTAAGATTTGCTTCTAAACTTTTAAGCCTTCTAACATCCCAAAAAAATAAAATGTCATTTTTATAATGATCCAAACATGAACAAGACATATGGGGAATGTAAAGTAATAACTATTTTTGGAGGTATTACTATCTATTAGGAAAGTAGAGAAATTGAAATTTGCAAATTTGCTAATTTTTCCAAATTTTGGGTAAATTTGGTATTTAAAAAAAAATAAATATGAAATTTTTTGACTCAATTTTCCCACTGTCATGAAGTACAATATGTGATGAGAAAACAATGTCAGAATGTCTTCGATAAAGTAAAAGTGTTTTAAAGTTATTACCACATAAAAAGACATATGTCAGATTTGCTAAAAATGGCCTGGGCAAAAAGGAGAAAAATGGCCCAGTCCTGAAAGGGTTAAAGACCAGAATTGTCATCACTAGAAGAAACGACCTGAAGTTTCATCACTAAAAATAACAAATAGAAGTGTTATCATTGGAAGTAGCAAACAGAAGTGTAATCACGAGAAATAATGACAACGAGTGTCATCATGAGAAGTAAAGATTAGATTAGAAGTGTCATCATCAGAAGTAACAACAAGAAGTTTCATCTATAGAAACAACAATCAGAAGTATCTTCATTTGAAGTAATGACTGTTACATTGGCGGCCAGTGCCTCCCACTGCTCTGCGCCCCTCCTTCTGCAGCATTGCTAAGGTTTATGCCTCATTTGCTTCTACATTATGATATTCTCTGCAACACTCCAAGGGTTAATGTTCCTTGGTTTCTGTGTGTGCCTGCTTGACTAATGGGGTAAGCAGCCCTGCTATATATTCTATGCGTTGTATCCCACCCCTGGCCTGAGCAACAGGTTCTGTCTGGTCTTTCTACTTTGCTTGTAAAGGAGCTACAATCGGTTTGTCTGTTTGTGGACCGTGTTCTGCCGGACTTCCTAGTTTGTCTGCCATCTGACCTGACCTGTTCCTATTACCCTGGTCTTTTTGATAGTTTCCATCTTCTGCCTGTTGCCTGCATCCTGACCCTGTGCCACTTGTCCTGGTCCTGGGACTGTTTCTTGGATCCACATGTGCGCTGCCTGACCTCAGTCTTTACACTCAGTAAGTGTATTGCCTTATCTGTTGGTTATTTGAAGCAGTGCCTCTGACCTCCATGAGTCATTTTCATTTCTGGGGACCTCAGGAATTTATTTAATGCGACATGGCACCTAATATCCATGTCAGGCCTGTCAGCAAAATTCATATATTGCCGTTTGCCCGCTGTGCGCCCATACAGAAGGCTACAAGCACATATGGGGTGTTCCCTGAATGGGAGAAAATGGGGAACACAACATGGCGTGCATTTTATCCTTTAACCCCTTGTGAATAAAAAATTGGAGTCTGCTAGTAATTATCATTTTTTTCACTAATATGTGGTTTGAAATGCTTTCACAAGTATTTCTGTATTCTATGAGACACCTGTTTGCTAAAACGTACCCTTTCTACCTCTTAAAATGTTTGTACGGGGGTGTTCTTTCTGAAATGGGGTCACTTATTGGGGTTTTTCATTTCTGGGGACCTCAGGAATTTATTTAATGCAACATGGAACCTAAAATCCATGTCTGCCAATTCAGGCCTGTCAGCAAAATTTATATATTGCCGTTTGCCTGCTGTGTGCCCATACAGCGGGCTACAAGCATATATGGGGTGTTTCCTGAATGGGGAGAAAATGGGGAACACAACCTGGGGTGCATTTTCTCTTTTACCCCCTTGTGAAAGTGAAAAATTGGGGTCTGCTAGTAATTTTTCATTTTGACAAATGTGTGCTTTGAAATTCTTACACCAGTATTTTTGTCTTCTGTGAGACGCCTGTGTGCTAAAAAGTACCCTTTCCACCACTTAAAATGTTCGTACGGGGATGCTCTTTCTGAAATGGGGTCACTTGTTGGGGTTTTGCATTTCTGGGGACCTCAGGGATTTATTTAATGCGACATGGCACCTAAAATGCATGTCTGCCAATTCAGGTCAGCAAAATCCATATTTAGATGTTTGACGCTAGAGCCCTTCCATGCGCCTATACATCATTTTTTTTAGCACATATGGGGTGTTGACATATTCAGTGGGAAATGGGTAACAAAATGTGGGGTGCATTTTGTCCTGTTAACCCTTGTGAAAGTGAAAAATGTGGGTGTAAAGCAACTTTTTCTGGAATTTTTTTTTAATTCTTCATTTTCAGAGCCAAGTGTTTCCTAATTCTGTGAAACGCCCGATGGGTCAAAATGCTCACTACACACCTTGAAATATTCCTTGAGGGGTATAGTTTCCAGAATGGGCTCACTTTTTGGCGGTTTCTACTGTAGGGCCACCATAGGGTGTCTTCATATGCTATATAGCTCCCAGGTACCATTCCAGCTAAATCCTCTCTCCTAATGCCATATGGTGCTCCTTCCACTGTGAAACCTGCTGTGTGCCCATACATCAGTTTTTGAGCACATATGGGTTGTTGGCGTATTTGGAGGGAAATGGGGAACAAAATTTGGGGTGCATTATGTCCTGTTTCCCCTTGTGAAAGTGAAAAATGTGGGTGTAATGCAACTTTTTCTGGAATTTTTTTTAATTTTTAATTTTCATAGCCAAGCGTTTCCTAATTATGTGAAATGCACGATGGGTCAAAGTTCTCACTACACACTTTGAAATATTCTTTAAGGGGTGTAGTTTCCAGAATAGGGTCATTTTTGGTGGTTTCCACTGTAGGACCACCTCAGGGTGTCTTCATATGCGACATAGCTCCCAATTGCCATTCCAGCTAAATCCACTCTACAAAAGCCATATGGTGCTCCTTCCATTTTGGAGCATGCTTGTGGCGCCAATATATCCGTCTTTGAGCACACATGGGGTGTTTCTGCAAACTCCAGATTCAGGGTAATAGATTTTGAGGTTTTTTTTGGCTGTTAACCCTTGATGCGTTGCAGAAAAAAATAGATTAAAATTTAAAATATGCAAAAAAAATTTGAAATTTAGAAATTTCCTTCCCATTTTCATTTAATTCATTTAATTCTCATGGGGTTAACAAAGTTTGTAAAATCCGTTTTAAATAGCTTGAGGGGTGTCGTTTCTAAAATGGGTGGTTTCTAATATGTAAGCCTCAGAAAGTGACTTCATAACTGAACTGGTCCTGAACACATTGGGGTTTGAAATTTTTTTTTAAGATTTGCTTCTAAACTTTTAAGCCTTCTAACATCCCAAAAAAATAAAATGTCATTTTTATAATGATCCAAACATGAACAAGACATATGGGGAATGTAAAGTAATAACTATTTTTGGAGGTATTACTATCTATTAGGAAAGTAGAGAAATAGAAATTCGCAAATTTGCTAATTTTTCCAAATTTTGGGTAAATTTGGTATTTTAAAAAAAATAAATATGAAATTTTTTGACTCAATTTTCCCACTGTCATGAAGTACAATATGTGATGAGAAAACAATGTCAGAATGTCTTCGATAAAGTAAAAGTGTTTTAAAGTTATTACCACATAAAAAGACATATGTCAGATTTGCTAAAAATGGCCTGGGCAAAAAGGTGAAAAATGGCCCAGTCCTGAAAGGGTTAAAGACCAGAATTGTCATCACTAGAAGAAACGACCTGAAGTTTCATCACTAAAAATAACAAATAGAAGTGTTATCATTGGAAGTAGCAAACAGAAGTGTAATCACGAGAAATAATGACAACGAGTGTCATCATGAGAAGTAAAGATTAGATTAGAAGTGTCATCATCAGAAGTAACAACAAGAAGTTTCATCTATAGAAACAACAATCAGAAGTATCTTCATTTGAAGTAATGACTGTTACATTGGCGGCCAGTGCCTCCCACTGCTCTGCGCCCCTCCTTCTGCAGCATTGCTAAGGTTTATGCCTCATTTGCTTCTACATTATGATATTCTCTGCAACACTCCAAGGGTTAATGTTCCTTGGTTTCTGTGTGTGCCTGCTTGACTAATGGGGTAAGCAGCCCTGCTATATATTCTATGCGTTGTATCCCACCCCTGGCCTGAGCAACAGGTTCTGTCTGGTCTTTCTACTTTGCTTGTAAAGGAGCTACAATCGGTTTGTCTGTTTGTGGACCGTGTTCTGCCGGACTTCCTAGTTTGTCTGCCATCTGACCTGACCTGTTCCTATTACCCTGGTCTCTTTGATAGTTTCCATCTTCTGCCTGTTGCCTGCATCCTGACCCTGTGCCACTTGTCCTGGTCCTGGGACTGTTTCTTGGATCCACATGTGCGCTGCCTGACCTCAGTCTTTACACTCAGTAAGTGTATTGCCTTATCTGTTGGTTATTTGAAGCAGTGCCTCTGACCTCCATGAGTCATATACAAACTATAAGGTCTACAGGACTATTCCAAGAGGTAGTGGCCTAATGGTTCCCCTGCAGCAAAAAGCATATCCCTGTACAGCACCCTCTGGAATTACCCAAAATCAAACCGCTTAGTAGACACAGTGGTTGCACAAACATTGTCCCTAACAACAACTAGAATTTTCTTCTGTAGAAGTAACAACCAGAAATATCCTACCTAGAAGTAATGACCAGAAATGTCTTTACCAGAAGTAACAATCTGAAATGTCATCACTAGAAGTACTGTAATGACAAGAAGTGTCATGATTAGAAGTAAGAACCAGAAATGTCATCACTAGAAGTAACAACCAGAAGTGTCATTACTAGATTTGTTGAATAGAAGTGTCACCACTGAAAGTAATAACCAGACATATCCTCACTAGAATTAACAACTAAAAAGGTCTTTACTAAAAGTAATGACTAGAAATGTCATCGCTACAACTAATGACCTGAGGAGTCATCACTAGAACTAATAACTAGAAGTGCTAAGACCCCTTTCCATGAGCCGATTTAAAACATGTTAATAGTTTAGTTAGGGGCAAGTGACTTCCATGATGAATGAGCGGATTGCAAAGTGAAGAATAAGCAGTTAATAATTCCTTTCAAGCTGGAATTTAAGATTTAACAGGGCATCATTACAGAATATTTGATTACTGTGTCGATTTATGATATAATTACTGATTCAGGCCTTTCCTATCAGAAGTTGTGGATTATAAATCATAATGTAACTTCACAGCCTATATCAATAGAAGTAACAAGGAAAAATGTCATCACTAAAGTAACAACTAAAAGGGCCATCACAAGAAGTAGCAACCAGAAGTGTCATCACTAGAAATAAGAACCAGAAGTGCCATCACTAGAAGTAACAATTTAAAGTGTCATCACTAGAAGTAGCAATCAGAAGTGTCATCACTCAAAGTAAGGACCAAACATAGAAAATGATTCTTTACAGTAAGAGCACTGAGACTATGGAACTCTTTGCCAGAAGAATGCTGATGGTGAACTAATTAAAATAGTTAAAGATGTGCCTGGATGTATTTCTGAAGTGTAATAATATTACATGTTATGGTTACTAGATTTCTGGAGAAGGGTCGTTGATCCAGGGAGTTTTCCTGATTGGAGTCGGAAAGGAATTTCCCCCCTAAAATGAGGAAAATTAGCTTCTACACCAAGGTTTTTTTTCCTTCCTCTGGATGAACTTGCAGGATAACAGGTTAAACTGGAACGATATGTCTTTTTTCAGCCTTATAAACAATATTACTATGTAAGTGTCATCACTAGAAGTAACAACTAGAAGTGTTAACACTAGAAGTAATGACAAAAAGCCAAATTTTCTCAAGCTTAGTGGTAACAAATCAATTTTCCTTGAAATGGTGGTAAATAAAATACTCACCTCATCCATTTGAGCGTGAAGAGGCTACTGAGGCCATATTGATTGAAGATCTTGTGCGAAATCTTGAGTGCAGTGACCTATGGCGTCACCACGCCTGCCAGCGGGATGACGTCAACACGCACAGTGCTAGTTTTCATGTGAAATCTTCAATCAAGATGCCCACGGCGGTCTATTTGTGATCAAATGGTTAAGGTGAGAATTTATTTTACCAGGTTAACCCCTGAAAGCCCTCACTATTATTCTCAGATGCCACGATCAGTGATGAATGCGGCATCTGGGGGGGGTTCAATAATGTGGGGGGGTTGCAATTGCTGTTCCCCCGCTACTTACAAAGAAATGTGCTTTGTGATGAAGTAATTCATTTTGAAGCAAATTTGTTTGTGAAATTTGGCAAAGGAGCCGAGTCGAATTTTTCAAAACTTTACTCTTCACTATAGTTATCACTAGAAGTAGAATTCCTTTCAAATGAGCAACTTTTTGGATTTAAGAAAAAACAATCTTACCAAAGGTCAGGTGACCACAGACATAAAGCAACATGAAGCAACAGAAAATGATAAAATTTATGGATCTGAACTGCAAAACCAGACATGGCCAGTGGACAGATGCGATGTTAGTTCTGCAAAAAAACTAATCTCTTAACTAGTTTTGGACAAGTGCTTTAACCCCTTTATGACCCTTGACGTACTAGTATGTCATGGCGGCAAGTGACTTGTGAACCTTTGACATAATAGTACGTGCGCCCAATCGTACTATTGCGCCCAATCAGTGCAGGGGTCCAGCTGTAACTGACAGCCAGGCCCCTGCTGCATCTGCCGTCATTGCTGTAAAAGCTGATGCTGGCAGATAAAGCCCTTATATGCCATGATCCACACTGACTGTGGCATATAATAGGTTGTCTAACCAAACCCAGCATGATTTGCTCTATAATGTCTCACAGGATTGCTTTGCCTGCCGCACTATTCCCTTTACAGCAGTCACCTGCCCTCACCATGTTAGCTAGGCCCAGCAAGCCCTGTGCAACCTGACAGAGCAAAGCATTCTGGGTTTGGTAAGACCCAGGAGGAAGCTGATGAAAACAGGAAGCATGTATTCATCCTGTAAAAATGTAATGATGCTGAGAAAATAACAAGGAAAGTGCTAACATGAAAACCAAGTATAGAAGGCCAACATGTGTAATGATTGGGGCACTCTGGGTATATAAAATTGTAAAATCCCTTTAAGGATTTATATGCATGGAATAGCTTTACATTATTACACAGACTGCACTATGGGTCTGTAATATTAACGATGTTGGGAAAAAATGGTGCAAAGTGCATTTTGCACAAAAATGTATCGACTTTTTGTGCCTTTTGCAAGAAGCAGGGAGGAATCATGGAAAAAATGATAAATAGTCTAAAAATGAATATATAGCACTATATTCTATAGTGCTATATATTCGTTTTTGACCCTCACCTGTATTCGCACATTACGTTATCATTACCTTGCTGATTTTTGCGTAAAAAAAAAGAATGTAGAATATAGCGAATATACGAATTTGCGAATATATGACGAATATTCTGCAAAATATTTGTGAAATATCACAAATTTGAATATGACCCCTGCCACTCATCACTACTCTTTATGCTGCCAATATAGTTATTTTCTGACAATGACTATTTAAAAAGTATCTAATATCATACTCAGGAAAATATTTTTTTTAAATCAGTCAATAAATTGGATATTGATACATAAATTGGATATTAGGGATAGATATAATGAGGAGAATTTTTATAGTCAGTTTTGCAGGAGTCTGCGTTTTGCAGGAGTCTGTGTTGCAGTAATTTATACAAAATTTTAGAAATGTTTCACATTGTTTGATAAATTTAGTACATTTTAATACCACTGTTCTCATCATGCTTTTACTGGGAAAAAACAAATCTGGCTTTAATCAGTTTAACTGGATAACCATTCCTACTTTTCAAAACTAGAGTGAATAATATAAAATTGCAAAATGTTGCTAATTATTTGTGCATGCACTGCAAGCCTAAATAGTTCTAAACTCTAAAGTCCTTTTTCGTGACTCTTTAAGAGTCTTGTGACAGTGAAGCTGTCAATATGGTGGATATTCAGCTGCTGGAGAAGCATATCTATGTCATTAACGTGGAGCATTGACAACCAGGGAGCTAAAAGTACATCAAAGCTATATTGGGGTTCAATACAAAACGGGTTCCCAACTCTATCCACTAACTCCACCTGCTTTTGGTTTTATGTTGGCTACTAAGTGGAATTAGTAGCTAGCTGGAGAGCTCCTGTAAAAGAGGGCTGAACTCTTCCCTCTCTACTCTCAGTCTGGTGAAGAAGTAGGCTCTGCCAAGGCCTATAGGCATAAGGACCATAGTATGAACTTGTGTTTGTGTCTTTTAGTAAGAGACAAAGTCATGTGTAGGTAGTGGCCAGACAGCCTAGGATTTTATTTCTCTTTTGAACTGTGGAATGTGTCTGATGTGACCACTTGTTTGCCATGTGGACTTTGAATAAAAACTGGCTGAGGCCAGGAGTACCCTTATCCACTGTGTTGGAGTAACATTTCTTGACTTGTGCCAACCGTCTAAACTTAGAAGATGCCAATCCCAGAGCTAAGTGACAACCAAACTGTCACAGTCACTAAACGGTCATGAATTATGCACTGGTGATAGAAATTGTTAACAGTGTTTTCCATACATGCAGTTTTCATGGCTTTTTTGTGGTGTTTTTTCCAAAATTACAGGGTGAGCAAGGTTTTTATTCTGCCAATTTTTTTTTTCTATAAAGAAGGAGATGTTAAAACGGCAGGGAAAAAACACTGTGTTTTTTTTTTTTAAAGCTACAGAACCCCCAAAAAAACTAAAGCTCTGTGTGTCCTATGTTTCATATGTTCTATAGACTTTCAGCTAACATCTGGAGAAGGCACTTTTACCACAAAATACATACAAAAAAACACAAATAAAATAAAACGTGCAAAAAAAATCTGCGTGAATCCACCCTAATCCCACAAATCCATTATCCAATATTCACAGAACATTATATGGTACATTTAATGATGTCATAAAAAAGTATAACTCATCCCACAAAAACACTCTATGGTCTTGGTAAAATAAAAAAAGTAATGGTTCTTGGAAGACGGAAGGTAAAGAATGAAAACAAATAATTGAAAACTGTCTAGGTCAGGAAGAGGTTAATAATATATCCTAAAGGGAAATACGAAAAAGAAACTGCAGCACAATTTTATATTATTCTAATATATGCTGGATGCTTGCAAACTTGGATGAGCATATACTGTATATATATTTACATGTAGATTTTAGATATATTTTATTTTGAGGAGATGTGATCTTTTTTCCCCTCTCTCGAAGCTTGTAATCATGAATCATTGTAAGCCTGATCTTGGAATCCTTTATCTTCTTTTTCTATATAAGGCAGTAGAGAAGGAGCACTTCATTTTGTAGAAATATTTCCCTGTCTGGTATCTCTTCCCAAGACAGATATACAGATGATGCAATTTCCCCAGCCATCATTCTAGAGTGATGGGCTTTTGATAAATCTATGGTTACAAACTACGTTGAGAATCATATTCCCCCAATCTTAGCTGATTTCTGTTCCTTTCCTATCCTTCTCTCTCTCTCTCTCTGAGATGTGAACAAGCCAAAAAAACATCCTTCAAGAAAAGTCATCTGTATTTTAGGAGGGATGAAATGGAAAATGATACGTGAAAAGTGAGATTGCAAGTAGGAAACTGAAGCAACATAGTAAGTCATCTGAAGACATTTACAAGCCTGAAAACCTTTTATTTGTACAATGAGAAATGTATTTATAGCTAATATTACATATGGGCTTAAGAAACCACAAAATTCCCATCACCCGAATTTTATTAGCTTGACTAAAGTTGTTTTCTGCTGTCTTTATTGCCTCCATCTATGTCTGAAGTAAAAGTGACAGTTATCTCTCTTGTATTTTGTCTTTGGCCTAAATGGCAGCTGAGTGATTGACTACATAGATGGTTGTCCCTGTATAACAAGGAACAGTTCACATGTGATAGATACAGTACAGACATTTCAGGATCAGATTACCAGGGTCAACACGTACTTTCTGACAGACCGTGGATTGTCATCCTTTCCCACTAATGTCTGATAAGTAAGCTAACATGATAGATGTCATGGCCAGATTTATGTTCAACTCCATTCTCTAATTAGTGGCTTTGACCATTTCTGCCATAATTATGTCTAACAAGCATTTAAAAGCAACATTCTAGCTATACAAATCGACCTACAGGAAGGGGGATGAGCACCAAAATGTTGCAGCTTGCTCCACTCAAATGGCATAAAGGTGCACTATGGCATAATTGTGTAGGTGCAATAACAAATCCGAAAGCAAAAATTATTTATACTTTGCGAAGTTGAACTTGCATGTAATGTACCAATTAATGGGCATGTGCTTATTACTGCTGGATTGGATCATTGGTTAGTGGAGAAGATCCATATATAATCAGCAGCAGCTTTACATGCTTCCTTACCTTTCCCCTTCCCTCAACTTTTCCTGAGATATGTGGCGCAAAATGAAAATTAAAAGGTTCTCTGGGATTTTGATATTGATGACCTACAGTATCCTCAGGATAGGGCATCAATACCAGTGTTCTATGAGCACTTCCTAGACTGTTCTTCAAAAAGAGGCCCAGTGGATTTTCAGGCTAGGTACAGTTTGCCCCTCAGGACTCAACGATCATATTTCTTTTGCATGCTTTATTGATTGTTATTAATCTGTTGAACAGGCACAGGAATGATTTATGATTCATCATTGGGTTTCAATCCTGAGCCATACACTGTATGAGGAGCATTAATAGTGGCCACTTATTTTATGGTTGATTGGGCCTGTTTATATATAACCTTGACATAGTATAATGTATCAAACTATTGGCTAAAATCAGGCTGTATGAGTGGGTTATGGACCTAACATAGATTACCATAAATATACATTACCATTAACTGTGGCCCTAATTCCCAGCTTATCAGCATTCAATATCACCACCTTAGTAGATGTTCTTGATAGATCTTTCTTTTATGTACATTGGGCCAGATTTATCATTACTCTGACAGCTCACTCCACTTTCACATATGGCTAAAGTCAGTTTTAGCTAAGTCAGATTTATGATCGGCCCTTTAAGACTGTGATAAATGTGGTTTGACGTTAGTAGTTTATCCCTCAGTAAGCAGCTTTACAAAAGTCGCACGTCTTTACAAAAAGTCGCATGTTCTTGTAAAAAGTCGCAAAAGATAAGCATGGTCCGCACTGGAGTGATTTTGCGAATTTTTTTGCGACTTTTGAAATGGTCGCCATAGTAAATCTTTCTAGAGATTCATTAACATAAGAAAACACGCCCACTTTCAGAAAACTGGCGAGCATAGTTCAGAGCCAATAAAAGTCAAATTTTTGCGCAGTTTAAGCGATTGCGCAAAAATTTGCAACTTGTTCACTCCATTATTCTGACTTGAGCTAATGATGAATCTGACCCATTGTCTCTGATCTTTTGGCTTTTGGCCGTCACTATGTTGCATCTTAAATGGCTGATTACATTTACATCTAATGTTCCACTTGCCTATACACTTGACGTCACCATCTAACCTCTAAATTATAATATATAAATCTAATGATCTATTAGCACCTCATATGGTTTCACTAGCTCATAAATTATGACTTCACCATCCTGGAATGTATAGTGGCGATGGCTTTGTCCAATTCGCCGTTCATCCTCACTGTTCTCATTGTCCCTATTCAGTTACATGTCCCGATAGACGACCTGCGCACATCGTCCCTGCTAATTGGAAAGGAGAGGAGGCTGGACTTATCTCGTACAGCCGTGGTTGACGCGAAAGGGTAAGGCGCTTAGGCTACCCCCTTGTGCGCGTCCCATTGGCCGCATGTTCTTCACTCTTCCTGGAGTTGTGGCTCACTCCCCTTTATATCCCGGCGGTTTGTGCGGACGCTTCACGGCCGCTATAGAGCCGGAGGTACTGTCACACAGCACCAGTGTGGCAGCATATGTTTCCACTTTGCTTTACATTCACTACTGATGATTCTTTGATGAAACGCATTGAGCATGTGACGCAGCATATATGGGAGCTTTTGTTAGTGGTGGCCAGATGGTGAGGTGTCTTAAGAGTATTGCCATTTTGGCTTGTTGTTGTCATAAATAACCATCCGGTGGGTAACATATAGAAGGGGTCAGTCTGTGGAAGCTGGTCCTACTCCAGTGAGCAGAATACTGACCATTAGGTGCTCTCATATTTACCTACAGATACCATCCACCCTATTTTGTTTTCTAATCCATCTTAATACGGAATTGGGCATGCAAAATTGACCCAACCCTATTATTAGGTATTTTTGATAGAAGATTTTATATGAGTGAATTATGTTATATATTTTTAACTACCGGTAGTATTAATAAAGTATATTAGTTTTAGGGTCCCCATTTTCCGTGATAATCACTTCCTAGGCCATCTCTCATCACATTAATTAGTCACATGTCCTAGGCACAGCGCAGTTCCCTTCAAGCCAATGGGGCTGAGCTGCAATACCAAGCATTGCCGATATCCAATGGATTGGACTCTGCTACATAAGCTGTGAGGAGGCTATGAGGATCCAGTGAGCGCCTTGGCTTCCTTAAACAGCTGATCATCAGTGGTGCCAGAAGTCAGATCCCTGCTGATCTTGTATTGATTACCAATCTAGAGCATAGGCCATCAATTTGAAAACCATGTAGAACCCCTTTAAAAAAAAACATGATTTTATGATAGTCTGTCACAAGATATCTATCCTATTGATGTTTATGTGCAGCCACCTCACGGATGTGTTGTGAATTGCCGTCTGTTTGCTAGCATGCCAAAATATTGTACTGAATTTGTTTAATAAGAAATTGAGAATCCTGAAAAGGGACCTAAATCTTTAATTAAATCTCAGAAAGTGCAGTAGAGCTTCTCAGAGAACTCTGCACCATCAGCTCTCATGGACTCTCTTGCAGACGTGACACCACTGTAGGATGCCACATTTCCAATAAGTCTATGTGTTGCTTTGATGTGAAAATGTCTAGGATGAATGCAACAACAAAGCAGCAAGTCACACAAGCTCACAGAGCAAGGATTTGGGATTTGTCGTACACAACTGCCTACTCAGTATTACTAAGTGGTCAAGCCCAGAACTTGACGCTAATAGCCATTTCCTGATGAATTCCAGTTTACTTCTGTAAGTAACATTCGTTTCCATAGTTAAGCAGTGACATACACTAAGATCATGATGTGCAAAGAAATACCGCTATTGGGCTCTAGGGTAGAGGATGCGTGTTTATTAGAATGACAATGTTGCACTATAAGTTAAATCTTATGAATGAATCTGAATTTGACAGATATGGAGAGTATACCCCCTGGACATATGGCCAATGGCAACTATAAAGTTTAGTAAAAGAGAAGAATTGTCTGGTGTGATTTTTCATGGTGTACCCTGATATTTTTACTTTCAATGAGAAGACATTTTTCATACTACAGCATACAAGCATAGTTTTGAGAATTTGATTTTGTTTGGTGACACTTTAAAGCAGACCTTTTATGCTTCAGCATGACAGATCTTCAAGTGAGAGCCATAAACTAGTTTTGGAGTGTTTTTTTTGGGCATTGTAGAAGAACTGACAAATCTAAGCCTACCAGAAGAAATAATTATGTGGTCCAGCCTCAATCTGTACAAAATCAGTGGAAATCATTTTCTTTAGCTTGTAGTTGTCATCAGTCGTCGTAACGGGCAATTCGGATGTTATCTCCTCGGTTTAGAACATATTGCTCTCTGTAAATTTCCTATACTGTGTTTAGACACAGTTCTTAATCCCACTAGTTATGTATTTGCATACATTGCCTTTCTGGATTTTGGTCAATGCTGTGAGTCACTAAATGTACATGGAAATATTACTTAGGAAAAAAAAACTTCAATTAATTATTTTCACTTTGCTTAAATATGTTAAGTCTCCTAGGGAATTTAGAATGAGCTGACTGCGACATCTGTTAAAGAGGAAAAACTACTTAATTTAAAGTCTTATCTGTCCTTGCCAGCCACACATTTGGATGCTATCAGGCCCCCGTAAACTTCCACTGTTCAGGGATATCGTGCCTCAGCATTAAATTATTACATTCTCAAACTCCTATCTTATTGAACTCAGCCAAATTATTTGTATTGGAATGCAGAGGGTTTTAATTTTAATTAAACAAGCAAATGTGTTTTTTTCCCATTTCCACTGAGGGACCTGCACACTTCTCCACTGTAATGTATGTACAAAGCCTTCCCCTGTGCTTCAAAATACAGAGCAACTGGATAACATACTGGATGCCAAGGAATGGAAGAAAGGAAGAGAAAGTTCAGGAGTAAAATGATTTTTTCAGCTTTAACGATTGGCAGAAATATCTAAATGTGAATGCAAGTTTGCGAACTGCAATTAAATAAATGGAGGGAATAAAGCTAACGGAATAAGTGGTCTTGCCCAGACAGGTCAAGGAACCATAAAACTCATAAAAGAGGTTTGATACATTATGTCTTCTGCAAAGACAGTAACAATAAAAAAAATCATATTTTTTCTTTGGTACTCATAGTTGTAGCACTAAGTTTGTTTTACATATTTGCTAAAAGCATAAATTATCATTGCCAAGAACCATCGTGCCGTTGTGCAAACTCTACCGCCATGGGGGGGTCAGATTGGCTGCTGTTATTTCTCATGGGCAGTGTAAGCCTGCCCAGGACTCTCCTTTGAGGTATCACAACCTTACCAAAAAGAGATGGGGATGACCCCATAGATCTTCTTTCATACAAGGAACAAAATGTGGACCAATTTATTAAACAATTTTAGGAACTGCCTGATCTAAAACAAGAATTTGAAGTTCCCTCTACCATAAACGACAAGCCTTACAAAATGTGAATTAAGGAGATGTACCAAATGTTTCTTAACAGGATGGGGGCTGTTCACATTGGTATTAGGGTCTATTCCATAATTAAATGAGACCTGACGTTGTTTTAGCAACTACTTGCACCCTCTAATGTAATAACAAATCTGGAGCGACTATCCTTATGACTCTATGTTGAGCCATTCCTTTATTTATCCTGTTGAAAGTTATTAATGAAATGCTAGCAATTTGCAGTGAAGATCCTGATGGGTGTAACAATTGGGGAGGCCCCCTGCACAGTTTGAAAATTAGTTTAAACTAGTTTGAAAGTATCCAATCAGTGCAGGGACATCCCTCAACTGGTAACAGCCATCTGTACCTTTATTGGAAACCGCTAGCAAAAGTGAATACTATGAGAAACTGCTGGATTTTGTGTGTGCATAGTTATACACATAGTGACTGGTTCTATCAGAAGAAGTAGGCTACAATTTTTTTGATTTGTTTTCCTTCCAATCAGGTACTTGTGAGGCATTTGGTCTCTTTATTTCTCTATATTTGGTATATATGCTCATCTGATAAGGTGCTGCAGTGTCTTTCTTATTATTTCAATGTAAGTTTCTTTAGAAACATTCATCTACAATTCCGCAGTAGTTGCCAGCTATCCCTTATTGTACAACTTATGCTTGTTGCCATACATATTTAACTATGCTGATGTACTTTTATGTAGATTTTTATCTGTATTTTACTTGTGCACGTTTTCTCTTTCTTCTGTTTGCCAAGTTCTTGGCTACAGGTTTTAATCTAATATTAGTAATAAAAGATAAGTATTAGATATTATTTACCCATCCCTGTTTGTGGTAGCCGATTGCTTGAAGAGATTTTATTTGGAAATCAACATTTTTGCATTTATGTGTAGCAACAAAAATCCTATGCAGTCAATCAGCAGGTGGCGTGCCATATCTAAGTGTACTGTAAAACAGACTCTACTAGGATGCCAGTAATATTACCTCTACACAAGATCTTGTCCACTCTGCACGTTGAACCTATGTGAGAAAAGCACATTATAAATGTTTTTGTTGTTGTTTACGTAGGGCAAGTTCACATGGAGGATTTTGGGCACAAAAACTGTGCAGAATCTGCTCTGAAACCACCTCCCATTGTTTTTAATGAGAGACCATGTCACAGTTAATGCCACCAAGGGTTTTTGCCACACAGTTTTCGAAACTCATCAAAAATGTACAGGTCCAAATAGTCAACCAAATAATCAAAAATCAGTATAACATAATGCTGGAGTGTTATACAACCCCTGGTGTTGGTGTTCCTGCTGCACTCCCGGTCTGTATGACACTCCAGCATTATCTTATACTGATATATAATTATTTGGTTGCGGTTATAACATTAGATATTGTATCATTATATGTGTAAGATGTAGGTTCCTTTGTGGACCTGGTTCCGTTCGGATCAACCATATGTACACCAATACTATTATTGTGTATTTGTCACGGGGTTCCGAAGGTGCACTTGGTCCCCCATTGCCCGCAGAACTGTTGCTTAGCTTTTGGAATGAGGTTCTGTGTTTGACCTCATTCCCAGGGCGGCTTTACTAGCTGGGTGGCTCCCTGCTCCTAGTCTGCCTTGAGCGCCGAGCTGATCACTCGGTGCTCGACTGGTTGGTCTGTCGGTCATGTGATGCTGGCCACGTCACATGACCCTCACTCCCCACTATAAATACAGGCAGCCTGCTGGCTACAGGTTGCCTGTTAATTTCTAGGTTCCTGGCTATTTGTTGGACTACTGAATATTTACCTGATCCTGTTCCCTGACGATCCTCTGCCTGCTCCTCCTGTACTGCGCATACATCCTGGTATTGTGACCTCGGCTCCCACCTGACTACTCTCTTAGGACTCCTCTTGTACTTCGCTACTCTCCTGGTATTTGACCCCGGCTTCTCCTGACCATTCTTTGCTTAATCCGTTGTACTGCGTAGCTCTCTTGGTTCTGACCCGGTCCGTTCATGTTCCGTATTTTGTCTTGTCTGTCTTCCCTGCACATATCCTAAGTTAGGGATTGCCGTCCAGTTGTCCCCTGTCATCAGGACTCGTGAGGCAAGTAGGCAGGGCCAGGGGTGAGGGTGGAGCGCAGTGGTCACTACTAGGGGTGCACCGAAATTTCGGCAGCCGAAAATATCGGCCGAAAATGTACCTAATCCATTTCGGCCGATATTGTTACATATCGGCCGAAAATATGGGGTGTGGGATTTGTCACCCACCATCTGCGGGCGGGCGCCGGGCGGGCGGTTTACTGCATCTTTATTTCACCTTGACGCTCCAGTAAGAACTCTGCAGGCAGAGCGGAGGGCGGCGTAACGTCACTTACTCACGTGACGCGCCTGCTCCGCCTCCTTCATTCATAAAGTGGGCGGAGCAGGTGCGTCACGTGAGTAAGTGACTTTACGCCGTCCTCCGCTCTGCCTGCAGAGTTCTTACTGGAGCGTGACGATTGTAAGGTAAAATAAAGATGCAGTGAGTGATGCTGTGAGCAGCAGGGCCGGGGCTGTTATGGGTAGGGGGATCGGTCTATGGCACTGCTATGGGGAGGGGGGATCTGTGCACTGTTATGGGGAAAGGGATCTGTGCACTGTTATGGGGAAAGGGATCTGTGCACTGTTATGCCCATAACAGTGCACATATCCCCCCCCTCCATAACAGCGCCACCCACAGATCCCCCTCTCCATAACAGCGCCACCCACAGATCCCCCTCTCCATAACAGCGCCACCCACAGATCCCCCTCTCCATAACAGCGCCACCCACAGATCCCCCTCTCCATAACAGTGCCACCCACAGATCCCCCTCTCCATAACAGCGCCACCCACAGATCCCCCTCTCCATAACAGCGCCACCCACAGATCCCCCTCTCCATAGCGCCACCCACAGATCCCCCTCTCCATAACAGAGCCACCCACAGATCCCCCTCTCCATAACAGCGCCAATCATTAAAAAAAAAGTATTTTAAAAGTATTTGGGCAAAAAGGCAGTTTCGGTTTCGGTTTTCGGTCAAGGGCATCCTGAATTTTCGGTTTCGGACCAGAATTTTCATTTCGGTGCACCCCTAGTCACTACCCTTCCCCCTGTGTGTGTGTGGACGTGACCGTTACAGATTAACAGGCCCAATAACCACTGTATCATGAATCCTCTTACTACCCTGACTGACCATGTCTCTAACTTTACACAGAGGGTGCAGGAGCTAGGAGAGAAACTCCGTTCTTGTGAGTTAGGGCAAGGTTCTTCCACTCCTCTGTCCTCCAGTCCATATTTTGAACCCCAGATCAAGCTCCCAGAACCCTTTTCTGGAGACCGGAAGAGCTTTCTCTCCTTTAAGGAGAATTGCAAACTCTACTTCCGTTTGCGCCCCGTGTCCTCCGGTCCCGAGAGCCAACGCGTGGGGATTATCATTTCTCTACTACAGGGTGATCCCCAGGACTGGGTATTTTCGTTACCTCCTGGGGCCAGTTGTCTAACTTCTGTGGAGGGGTTTTTTCAGGCCCTGGTACCCTCTATGACGAACCAGACAGGGCCCTGGTAGCCGAGACAGCTCTTAGGGCACTGGTTCAGGGCCATCTCCCTGCGGAGGAGTATTGAACCCAATTCAGACGGTGGTGTGTCCCCTCAGGATGGAATGAACCAGCCCTGAAGAGTCAGTTTAGGTCTGGTCTATCTGATAATTTAAAAGATCTATTGGTCAATTACCAAATTCCTGAGACCTTAGAGGAGATGATGACCCTAGTTGTCCGACTTGACAGACGAGTTAGAGAGAGACGACAAGAACGACAGTTCTGTTCTCAGATGGTGGTCCAGCCAGAGGCCTTTTCCAGGGACAACACTGAGGTCTCCACCGAGGAACCCATGCAGGTTGGCATGACCCGGGGTAATCTTTGTCGCAGACGCGGAGAGTGCTTCTACTGTGGAGATCCTGGCCATTGGATCAACAAGTGTCCTAAGAGGGACCTCTCTGACAAGTCTTCTAAAGCAAGACAACCTAAAGACCAGGTACACCCTGATTTTTCTAAAGGTAAGCTTTTGGTACCCATAACAATTTCTCTGGGGGTTAATAAGTGGCCGGGTAAGGCCTTTATTGACTCCGGTTCAGCGGCCAGCTTTATTGACTTTGAGTTTGCTTGTAAATTGGGTATTCCAATGTTTGCTTTACCTACACCTATCCATGTCATGGCTATTGATGCTACTCCCCTGATTGGTGGTACGGTGAGGTCATGTACCTCTGAAATTTCTCTGTCCGTGGGTGTGTGCCACTCTGAGAGATGTTCTCTTCTAGTCCTGGAGAACCTACCGGTTGAGGTGGTACTAGGGTTGCCTTGGCTCTGTTTACATAACCCCACAATTGATTGGTCCAAAGGAGAGTTGGTGAAATGGGGACCTAAGTGTGACTCATGCTTGTCCGTGGTCCAGGCTGGGGTTTCAGTAAGGTCTAATACATTACCCTCTGTTATTAAGGAATATTCTGATGTGTTCTCGTCCCTTACTCCAGAGGTTCTACCCCCCCCATAGACCTTATGATTGCGCCATAGAGCTAATTGAGGGTGCCGAATTTCCTAAAGGTCGAATTTATAATCTTTCAGGGCCCGAACGCAAGGCTATGGAGGATTATATTAAGGAGAGCCTTGCTAAAGGGCATATTAGACCTTCAGTCTCTCCTATGGGAGCAGGGTTTTTCTTTGTTAAAAAGAAGGATGGTGGTCTTAGGCCTTGTATTGATTACCGGAGATTAAATAAAATCACTGTCCAAAATAGATACTCTCTCCCATTGATTCCGGATTTATTTAACCAGGTTTTGGGGGCAACCTGGTTTTCCAAGATTGACCTGAAAGGGGCATACAATCTAATCCGAATCAAGGAGGGAGACGAATGGAAGACAGCGTTCAATACTCCGATAGGACACTTTGAATATCAGGTGATGCCTTTTGGACTCAGCAATGCCCCAGCTGTGTTCCAAAACTTAATGAACGCTATTCTTAGGGAGTTCTTAGGTAAATTTATTATTGTCTATCTTGACGACATTTTGATATTCTCTCCTGATTTCGAATCTCATGTGTCCCATGTCAAACAAGTATTAGAGGTGTTGAGGGAGAACCAGCTATCCGCTAAGCAAGAGAAATGTGTCTTTGGTGTACAGGAGATACTGTTTCTAGGGCATGTTTTGACTCCTCACGCCTTTAAGATGGATCCTGGTAAGGTTTTAGCAATTAAGGAATGGGTAAGGCCTTCATCCTTAAAGGCTTTACAACGGTTTTTGGGTTTCGCTAATTACTACCGTAAATTTATCATGAATTTTTCTGTAATTGCTAAGCCATTGACCGACCTTACTAAGAAAGGGGCGGATTTGGAGAATTGGTCTACCAAGGCCATTTCTTAATTTGAAACATTAAAAAAGGCATTTAGTAGCGCTCCCATTCTGATCCAGCCTGATCAGGAGAGACCCTTTATTGTGGAGGTGGATGCGTCCGAGGACGGCGCAGGAGCAGTCCTTTCACAAGGTCCTGCTAGCCTCACTAACCTGAGACTGTGTGCTTTCTTCTCTAGGAAATTCTCTCCCACGGAGAGAAACTACGACATAGGGAATAGGGAGCTGTTGGCCATTAAATGGGCATTTGAGGAGTGGAGACATTTTTTGGAGGGGGCAAGGCATCGAGTAACTGTTGTCACTGACCATAAAAACCTAATGTTTCTCGAGTCCGCTAAGAGGTTGAATCCCCGACAAGCCCGATGGGCTCTGTTTTTTACCCGTTTTGATTTCTCCATTACGTTCAGGAAGTAAAAATGTGAAGGCAGACGCATTATCTCGGAGCTTCCATGCTTTTCAACCCACTGAGACGCCGCCTGAATCAATCCTACCAGCAAACATCTTCTTAGCGGCTCTAACCCAGGATATCTCGGCTCGCATTAAGGCTGAACAACATCTGGCACCGGCATCCACCCCAACAGATAAGTTGTTTGTTCCCGTACAATTTTGTCTCCAGCTGTTGGGTGAGTGTCACGATTCTGCCTTTTGTGGACATCCGGGTATTGAGGGCACTAAGGATCTGGTTTCTAGATCTTATTGGTGGCCCACTCTGACCAGGGATGTCAAGTCCTACGTGTCAGCCTGTGAGGTTTGTGCCAGGTCTAAGACACCTAGGACTCGCCCTGCTGGTAACCTACGACCCCTACCCATTCCCAGTAGACCCTGGTCCCATATCTCGATGGACTTTATAACTGACCTACCGCTGGCGGAGGGTAAGACTGTGGTTTAGGTAGTGGTCGATAGGTTTAGCAAGATGGTTCATTTCATTCCCCTGTCTAAACTTCCGAATGCTAAAACCCTGGCGTCTATTTTTGTGAGAGAGGTTGTTCGTTTACATGGCATCCCGGAAAATATTGTTTCGGACAGGGGTGTGCAGTTTGTGTCCGAATTCTGGAGGGCCTTCTGTCAAAGATGTAAAATTTTGTTGTCTTTTTCTTCCGCCTACCATCCTGAGAGTAATGGGCAGACTGAATGCCTTAATCAGTCTGTGGAACAATTCCTGAGGTTGTATGTTGCTGATGACCAGCAATTATGGGTCAAATTCCTTCCGTTGGCTGAATTTGCTCTGAATAACCGTGTCAATTCTTCTGCTGGGGTCTCCCCTTTCTTTTGTAACCATGGTTTTCATCCCCGTTTTCATTCTGGGTCGTCCGTCTCCTCCTCTAACCCTGAAGCTGATAAACTCTCCTCCGAACTGTGCACAGTTTGGGCCCGGGTTCAATCGAACTTAGAAAAGGCTCAAAGTTCTCAAAAACTCAAGGCCGATAGGAGACGTTCAAGGGGGGTGAACTTTCAGGTTGGGGATAAAGTATGGTTGTCCTCCAAGAATCTATCTCTCAAGGTAGCTTCTAGAAAATTTGCTCCCCGTTTTATTGGTCCATATAAGATCACGGAGGTGATTAACCCGGTATCATTTAGGTTGGAGCTGCCCGAGTCATTCCACATTCATAATGTGTTCCATAAATCTCTACTTAAAAAATATTTTGAACCGGTAGTACCATCGAAAGCCTCGCCTCCGCCGGTTCTTGTTAATGATGCTGTCGAGTATGTCGTGTCTAAAATAGTGGATGTCAGGAAGGTGCGTAACTCCTTGCAGTATCTGATTCACTGGAAGGGGTATGGACCTGAAGAGAGATCTTGGGTACCTGCCAGGAAGGTTCATGCTCCTAGACTGGTTCGTAAAGTCTTGGGTCCGGTGGCCCCTCGTAAAAGGGGGGGGTACTGTCACGGGGTTCCGAAGGTGCACTCAGTCCCCCATTGCCCGCAGAACTGTTGCTTAGCTTTTGGAATGAGGTTCTGTGTTTGACCTCATTCCCAGGGCGGCTTTACTAGCTGGGTGGCTCCCTGCTCCTAGTCTGCCGTGAGCGTCGAGCTGATCACTCGGTGCTCGACTGGTTGATCTGTCGGTCATGTGATGCTGGCCACGTCACATGACCCTCACTCCCCACTATAAATACAGGCAGCCTGCTGGCTACAGGTTGCCTGTTAATTTCTAGGTTCCTGGCTATTTGTTGGACTACTGAATATTTACCTGATCCTGTTCCCTGACGATCCTCTGCCTGCTCCTCCTGTACTGCGCATACATCCTGGTATTGTGACCTCGGCTCCCACCTGACTACTCTCTTAGGACTCCTCTTGTACTTCGCTACTCTCCTGGTATTTGACCCCGGCTTCTCCTGACCATTCTTTGCTTAATCCGTTGTACTGCGTAGCTCTCTTGGTTCTGACCCGGTCCGTTCATGTTCCGTATTTTGTCTTGTCTGTCTTCCCTGCACATATCCTAAGTTAGGGATTGCCGTCCAGTTGTCCCCTGTCATCAGGACTCGTGAGGCAAGTAGGCAGGGCCAGGGGTGAGGGTGGAGTGCAGTGGTCACTACCCTTCCCCCTGTGTGTGTGTGGACGTGACCGTTACAGTATTAGCTGGTTTAGGACATTGTGTTGTTCATTAGATAGTGTATTTTATACCGGTAATTTGTGACGATATATGTCCCTGTTGTGTCATTTCTGACCTTGTGGGTTTAGGGGGAACATCTAGAGTAATAACACCTCTAACATTGCTGCTAATTTTAGTATATTTGCTTTATGTGTATTGTGAAATTTGTATAATAAAATATGTCATTATATTATATGTGTGTCTTGATTTTGGTGCTGCTTGTCCGTTATGCGGACAATAATAGGACATGTTCTATGTTTGAACGGAATGGAAATACGGAAACGGAAGGCATACGGAGTACATTCCGTTTTTTTGTGGATCCATTGAAATTAATAGTTCCGTCTACGGTCCGTATACGGAACGCAAAAAAAAAGGAACGAAAAAGGGAAAAAAAACGTTTGTTTGCAAGAGGCCTTATTGTGATTTTCCTCTGTTATTTCTACTGATTACCATTCACCTTGTCGAAGGAGTGCACCTACACAGTCTGACACTGTCAACACTGATTGGAGAGTGTCACACAGTGCCTGCCCCAACCGGTAACACCCAGTGTCAATTTACTGATACATCCCTAATTACAGAAGAACAGTATAACTCAGAGTTAAAAGAACCAAGATGTTCTGGCAATGTTATAGTAAGGGCAATACTTTTGTAAACTTGCAAATTTACAATTTGTAAAAAAAGACATGAAAGGAGTAGTGATAAGTATTTTATCACACTACCAAGCCAATTTATAAGAACTCCCAAGCTGTCATATGTTATCCCCGTTACCACTTTCCAGCAGTAACACGAGGATGCCATCTTGCCACTATTAGGGCTCATGCACATGACCGTTGTTGTTTTGCGGTCCATAATTTGTGGATCCGCAAAACAAGGATACCGGCCGTGTGCATTCCGCATTTTGCGGAACAGAAGGGCCAGCCCCTAATAGTCCTTGTGTATAATGCAGACAATAATTGGACATGTTCTATTTTTTTTTTTTCGGAAAGGACATGCGGACATGGAATGCACACAGACTCATTTCAGTTGTTTTTTTGAAACCTCATTGAAGTGAACTGTTCCGCATACGGCCCGAAAAAAAATGGAGTGGACACAGATGAAAAATACATTAGTGTGTATGAGCCCTTAATGAATTATTGCAATTGGCAAAAATGACACTTGTGACTTGCCTCGTACCGTATATTTTAGTAATTTTAAGTTATCCCCTAAACACACAGCATAGATCAATGGGGTTACTATCACTGGGCCCCCCACTGACCACAAGAACATAGACCCCATACCCCGCGGGACCCCAAAAACGAACGTAGTGGCAGGTCAATCATGCACACTGCCGCTCCATAAATCTCTATGAGACTGTCCTAGATAGGCAAGTGCAGCACTCGGCTATTTGTGGCAGGTCCCATAGAGGTGAATGGAGTAGCAGGGTGCATGCTCAATTAGCAGACCCCTATATCTTCCCTAATACGTAACAAATCGGAACCTCCCAAAGTTCTTTCCACTGAGACAATCTGTTGATTGACTTATTCTTTGTACATAAGTAGCTTCCTATGCATCCTTACACTCATATGAGTTGGCATTCAAGGGGTTTCAGGCAAATTGAAGGACATTTTAAACAGTTGCCATTAACCTGATACTTCAGTGAATACAGAAGAGTATTTATAGCCCTGGCTTTCCACAACGGCAAATCACATCAATTATAATGATCTGCATTTTATCGTGCAATTAGATTCAAATGAAAAATAACTTGTATTATTCCTATTAAAAATATTTTTAGCTGTAACCTTATACCGTATGGATAAAATGTCGCCTAATCTCAAGAAAGTATATTAACCCATACTTTCCTGCAGCGTTTCTCAAGGTATTGTAACCTTTCCAATGGCACATTTTGATAATGACAATTCCTCTTTGGAGACTGATCACTAGACTGACAATTGTGATAGAGGATGTGTCATAAAGACCTTCCAGGGGGAATTTAATTGAAGCTACAAATCATTGAAAAACATAATTTTGTTTTCAGAAACTGGAGATCTATTTGATACCCTCTCTCTGTGGGAGCATGACACATTTATAGCCGTATAAAATGAGAGATCAACAGATGTCTGCGCTTGGCATTGGGAGACATTAGAGCCTGTAACATGCAATGTATCTACTAATTGTAATGTATCATTTTACCAGGGATATATCTATTCAGAATGGAATATAAAGTGATACAAACAAGGGATCAGAAAGCCTTTTCAGCAGGGAAGATGCATCCCAGACACATTTGAGAAGACCAAACACAATACATATTCCCTGGACAGTTTCGCCTTCATTGCTATTTTCAAAATGAAAAGGTCAAAGTAACATATCAGCTTTTAATCACTCAATTTTAGATCCAAAGAGCAAAAACTAAGCGAGTGTTGGAGTGAAATGGCACCTGTGTTATAATGCGGAGGAAGTTTTTAGGACTGAAAGTCAGGTTAACACAGGTTTCAGTGTCATTCTCTTTAGGCCAATAACTCAACTACTAGAGTTACACATATCTGATGAAGTACATGGAAATTCTACATTTATGCCCTAAATACATTGTGTGTTCAATGGCTGACTTTACCACCGTGCAAACCAAGAAAATACTTTGGGCCCTAGAGATTAGAGAGACACTTGCTGGCTACAATTGGGCAGACTAGATGGGCCAAATGGTTCTTATCTGCCGACACATTCTATGTTTCTATGTTTATAAGTGTGCAATAAATAAAAAAATTACTAAAGAGGTGTACATACCATCTGTGCAGCCATTTCATCTTCACAGGGGCTTATGGGGGCCATTCACAGAATTTGAGCAGTAGCAGAAGTGCCCAGGCTACCCTGCCAAGCTGAGAGTGGGGCTTACTGGGTCGATGGGGCCAGAACTTAGATATGTGATGGGTTAGAGCTTAGCAGTGAGATGAGGGGCTCCAGATATGGCAAAAACACCCCTGGGTGTACTGAGCAAAAAGAAAGAATATAAGCAACTTTAAAGGGGTTGTCCACTTTCTGGTTACTATTAGCCTATTTGTTTGTACGATAATTATATGACACTTACTAATATAGCCTTTGTTGATATTCTGCATCATTTTCTACATTTCATTAGGCATGCTCCTTGCTTACAAAGTCTTATGTGCTGTCCACATGGAGGTCTTATCCATAAGATGGCTGCTGATGGAGGGTCATGTGACCAGACAATGTGATGTCTCCTGCATTCAAATACACTGCATCTGCCGTCTGCACTTGTTCTGTTGGGGGTTTAGTGCAGGTGCAGTGTACACGTATTTGAATGGAGGAGACAAAATGTGGAGATGATGTGCCTGGTTACATGAGCCTACATCCGCAGCCATTTAATGGACAAGACCTCTAGGTGGACAAGATATACGACTTTGTAAACAAGGGAGCATACCCCATGAAATATAGAAAATGGTGCAAAATTTCAACAAAGGCTGTATTAGTAAGTGTCATATAATAATCTTACAAACACATCGGTCAACAGTAACCAGAAAGTGGACAACCCCTATAAATGATGACAAAATTATGATGGGCAGACAACCAGGTCAGGACATATTCAAAACAGCAGATTTTGTAGCTTGTTCTCCATATGCAGTGGTTAGCACCTACTTAAAGTGGTGAACTGGCAACAGGCTCATGGGCGCCCAAAGCTCACTAATGCATATCCATCCGTCCCTACCGCTCCTTTTACTGGAATAAAAAAAAAAATCTTCTGCTAACAATTAGACCCTCATCCCTTCATTGAATGAAATGCCCCATACTCCTTGCACCCTAAATCATTACAACAACATACAGTGAAGGTATTTATATTACTCCGTCACATACTGTCCAGCACATCTCATTAGACATTATGTTTATTTTATTTAAAAAATTTCAGCTAACTGGGTTTTCTGAAACTTTTACACTGAAGACGTATCCTCTGGATAGGTCATTAGTATACGTTTGGGGATGGTCTGCCACCCGGGATCCTCACCAATCAGCTGTGCTTGGTATCACAGTCCGGTCCCATTCACTTCTATTGGGCTGAGCTGCGTCTAGGCCATTTGACCTAGGCCAGTGTCATCACTGGCCTGTGCAAAGCTGTGAGAAGGCCGCAACGCTATTGCGAGCGCCAATACCTTTTCAAACTGCTGGTCACCGGGTGTCCCAGGTGTCGGACCCCACCGAACATATACTAATAGGTCGTCAATATAAAAGTCTCAGATAACCCCTATAATTTTTGGTACTGATTTTTCTATGTTCTTTATTCTATGCAGCGTGAAGATAAAGTGTTACCATGAACCAGAAAGCAAATAACCATATGGCATTTCTTACTGTCTGGATTTGGTATACTTTGATACACTTTCTCTCTTTGTTTCCATTTCCATTCATAATATCGCCTGTGGCAGTGACTGAAATTCAAGTGTTGCCAAAATTTACTCATATGAAGTTAAATAAAAAGTGAGGCAGCTGCAAATGCTGTCAGCTAGAGATGCATGGTACAATAGCTTTATGATTGCAGTATTTGTTAATTAAAATCTAGTTCTAAATACGATAGATAGATAGATACAGGGCTTTTTTTCTGGCAGAATGCACCGGAACGGCGTTCCGCCACCTTTTGACATCGCAGCCTGCCATGCACCAGCATCGTAGGCTGCAATGTATCAGAGGGGAGGGACTGGGAGTAGGAGCTGGGGGCTGGTGCGTTCACTGTGCTCCGGCCCCCAGCTCCAGTACAGTTATAGAATGTGTAAAATGAATAATGATTCTATTCATGAGGCCCCCTCTGTAGTAGAACATTCAATATATCCATCCTACTCACAGGGCTGTTATCGTAATCCAGGCCGGCCGGGCAGACGAGCGGCAGCGTCACTGACTGACGTCACGTGCCTTCCCGGCCTACTTTATGAATGAAGCAGGCGGCGCAGGCATGTGACGTCAGTCAGTGACGCTGCCGCTCGTCTGCCCGGCCGGCCTGGATTACGATAACAGCCCTGTGAGTAGGATGGATATATTGAATGTTCTACTACAGAAGGGGCCTCATGAATAGAATCATTATTCATTTTACACATTCTATAACTGTACTGGAGCGGCAATGGGGGGGGGGTCTGTGGATGGCAGTGTTATGGGGGGGGGTCTGTGGATGGCAGTGTTATGGGGTGGGGGTCTGTGGATGGCACTGTTGTTAAGGGGGGGGTCTGTGGATGGCACTGTTATGGGGTGGGGGGGGTCTGTGGATGGCACTGTTATGGGGTGGGGGGCTGTGGATGGCACTGTTATGGGGTAGGGGGGCTGTGGATGGCACTGTTATGGGGTGAGGGGCTGTGGATGGCACTGTTATGGGGTGGGGGGCTGTGGATGGCACTGTTATGGGGTGGGGGGGCTGTGGATGGCACTGTTAAGGGGGGGGTCTGTGGATAGCACTGTTAAGGGGGGTCTGTGGATGGCACTGTTATGGGGTGGGGGGGTCTGTGGATGGCACTGTTATGGGGTGGGGGGGCTGTGGATGGCACTGTTAAGGGGGGGGGTCTGTGGATGGCACTGTTATGGGGTGGGGGGTGTCTGTGGATGGCACTGTTATGGGGTGGGGGGGTGTCTGTGGATGGCACTGTTATGGGGTGGAGGGGGGTCTGTGGATGGCACTGTTATGGGGTGGGGGGGTCTGTGGATGGCACTGTTAAGGGGGGTCTGTGGATGGCACTGTTATGGGGTGGGGGGGTCTGTGGATGGCACTGTTAAGGGGGGGGTCTGTAGATGGCACTGTTATGGGGTGGGGGTCTGTGGATGGCACTGTTATGGGGTGGGTGTCTGTGGATGGCATTGTTATGGGGTGGGGGGTCTGTGGATGGCACTGTTATGGGGTGGGGGGGTCTGTGGATAGCACTGTTAAGGGGGGTCTGTGGATGGCACTGTTAAGGGGGGGGTCTGTGGATGGCACTGTTATGGGGTGGGGGGGTCTGTGGATGGCACTGTTATGGGGTGGGGGGTCTGTGGATTGCACTGTTATAGGATGGGGGGGTCTGTGGATGGCACTGTTATGGGGTGGGGGGGGTCTGTGGATGGCACTGTTATGGGGTGGGGGGTCTGTGGATTGCACTGTTATAGGATGGGGGGGTATGTGGATGGCACTGTTATAGGATGGGGGATCTGCGGATGCCATCCCCAGATCACCCATTAACAGTGCCACCCCCAGATCCCTCATTAACAGTGCCATCCCCATCTTGAAGATTTCTTTGCTGGGCTGGACTTTTATAGTCCCCCCAAATTTTACTTGCATCCCTGTTCTCTAAAGGGGCGGTTTTAGGGGGCGGTCCTAGGGGTGGGTAGGGCCATGGCCAGGGGAGGGGGGCTGAGTTCCACCACCTTTTCTCTGAGAAAAAAAGCCCTGGATAGATAGATAGATAGATAGATAGATAGATAGATAGATGGATAGATCTAGCATAGATGAATACATATATATTAAACGTTGTACAAATAATAAAATACCATATACTGCAATTTTTTTATATATAGTATATACACTATACTGCATTTTAATGGAGAGTCCTCCCACTGGTAGTACGAACAATCCAAGGGTAAAGCAGAACACATTGGTAAACGTAACATTCCCCATGTCTACATTCTTATCAGCAGGTACAGTACATAACCCAAATTACAGTAGTCAGAAATCCGGAAATTAAGCCTACAGCTGCCTACAATGTCTGGTTTATACAATTTCCTAATGTCTCATGAAAGCAGTAAATAGGCTTACTTCTGCAAATGTTTTATACTGTAGAACAATAATTTTAAAGGTTATTTTTAGAGATGAACAAAGTTTAGAAAAATTTGATTTGGCTGCTTCGCCTACGTGCCCTTCTTTGGTCCTGGCTAGAGAGGAGCAAATCGAAGCTGATGAAGTGGAAATCGAATTTCCTCGCGCTTCATGGTAACGAATAACATTTTTTCTTAAAATGGCTGCTGCACATGTTAGGACATGGGGCAAGGAATCACCCACAATGCCATACATGCAGCCAATCAGCAGCCAGCCAGCCCTGTGATGTCACAGCCCTTTAAATAGCCTCAGCCATCTTGGATTCAGCCATTTTCCAATGTACTTAGTGCAGGAAGAGATGTTAGCAGGCGCCAGGGACAGTGCCAGGAAAGACTTGAAAACATATTTTGCTGAATAGAAGTTCCGGGAAAGAGCATTAGAAGTATAGGGAAAGGATAGGGAGGAATTATTCCACAGTATTGAAGCAGAACAGGGGTCAATAGGAGTGTTTACAGCCTGGGTAATAGGAACAATCCTATTACACTTTGCTGCACTGACTGCGGATCCAAATTGCCATTATACTGCTGCTCATTTCAGGTTTGCAATACTTCTATAATTCCAGCAAACCGTTCTGGTTATTGGGGTCTTATTAGTAGAGATGGTCTTGCGGTTCACCCGGCGGTCGTTTCACGATAAAATTTACGCATTCGCGATTTGCCAAACATGCAAACCTATGGCGATGTCCGATGGCGCCACATTCTTTTGCATTGCGCCAAACTTTGACCCATGACACATCCATAAGGTGGGACAGGACAGCCAATTGAGATGTTTCAGCACATGGACACACCCCGACCCTATAAAAGAACCCGATCTGGCAGCCATTTTACATTCTGTGTTTTGCCAGTGTAGGGAGAGGTAGGGAGAGGTTGCTTTCTGGAGCAGGGACAGGCTGTAAGTGACATCAAACACTAGCTAATAGGGCCACAAAAGTCCTTTTGAGGACTGGTATAGGTGTGCTATCGATAGGTGTGATATACTGAGGGGTGTCATATACTTATATTATACTTTCTAACATAGAAAATATATTATAGTGCATTTGTATTGTGCAGCAGTTGTGTGCGGTTCTGCTGCGATACTGCAGCTATATAGAGGGACAATGTCACGGCCTATGGTGTACGCTGTGACACTGTTGCCACACTTGCGGTTGCCCGCAGCAACGTGTTGCTGTGAGAGGATGCGGTGGCAGTGTCTCGGCCTTCTGGGTGATTGCCGTGACATGGTTGCCACGCATGCTATTGCCGGTGGTTACGTGTTTGGTATCCTTGTGTGTGCACTTCCCCTTTAAGTTGTAGCCTCCCTCTGTCTGGTGCTGTAAGGGTTAACTCCCTGACTGGGTGTGGTCACTTGGCTTATATCTTCTGTTTCGGTTTCCTGGCTGGAGTCAGAGGTACTTCAGCTGTGGTTGGTGCTGGAGCTCTGCTCCAGTCCAGGGTGTTCCATCTGTCCAGTGAGGGCCACCCTTGTGGCCATCAATGTTACCCCGGTCTCTCCTTCCCTTCCTGTTCCTATGTTATGGAGTGGGTTATGTTCAGGGTGTTGTACATCTAGTTTGGTGTTACATGTCTGGTGGTGTTTGGTGTCCAGCATGTTTACTAGACATTCCTCTGTCTCTTGTTATTGCAGCTATGGATGTCCTGGGTTCCTGTGTAATTTGTGGTGTGTGCTGTGTCCTTTAATGTTGGTGTGGACAGCTGCACTAGTGGACGGGTTCCAGTCAGTGTGTCTGTGGCAGGTAAGTGTGTTATTGGTTTCGCTTACCTGCCATCTCCTTATGCTGTATGTGTTCCCCTCTCCTTGCAGCCTGGCCTCAGATAGAGACTCCTGTTCCTCCATTACTGGGATGAACAGGTCGTCTCTTCCCTGCTCCTTGGTGAGGGATTACCAGGGCGACTTAGGGTCTCTAGGAATCCTGAGTATGAGTCGTACTACTATTGGGGTCCGCTCATACGGTGAAGAGTCAGGGAGAGGATTAGGGACGCTGTAGGAGGTGACCTGCTCCCTTATTACTTCTTTTGTCCAGGCTGATCCCCTTTTACCCTTTGACACTGCACGGTGGGGGGTTTCCCCCACTCGCAGCCGTGACAGTATGACCACAAAGGCTCCTTTGCTTGGAGCCTTCGGAAGAGGGCCCAGCATGTGTCGCCTGCCATTTTCTGGCGCACATGCTTATCCTCCGGAGGGAGGGTGAAAGGTGAGATGCTGTTAACAGTGCGGTTCCCTGTGACAGTTGGTTGGTGTGAACCGTCACTGGTGTTTGCGTTTCTCCTCGTCCATTTCTCAGTGGTTCAGGTGCTTGTGTTGTGTGCTGGATGCATTCCTTTGGTGTACTGGCTGTGTGCTGGTTGGGGATGCATGCTGGCAGCGACCTGGTATGAACCGTGTCTGAGGTGGACGCAGCTTTCAGTGCAGTTTCTCTGGGCTGTTTTGTGGCTGGTGCCCTGGTTCCTGTGTGTTGCTCCAGGGACTGGCGGCAGTCTTATAGAGACATCCTTGCTCTGACGCTGAATCTTCTTACCTCCGCTTGTCCATGTCTCAGTGGTTTTGTCACTTGTGTTGTGTGCTGGCTGCATTCCTGTGGTGTACTGGCTGTGTGCTGGTTGGGAATGCTTGCTCGCAGCGACCTTGTGTGAACTGGGTCTGAGGTGGACTCAGTGTTCAGTGTGGTCTCTCTGAGCTGTATGGTGGCTGGCTGCCTGGTTTCTAGGTGGTTCCGGGGGCTGTCAGCAGTCTTTTAGAGACTTACTTGCACTGACGCTGATCCTGTTACTTTCCCTACCCCCCCGCCCTGTTGTTTTTTGGGTGTTCTGTTTAGTTCCCCTTTTTTTGGGGGGGGGGGCTTTAAGGGGTGGGAGTGTCACGGCCTATGGTGTACGCTGTGACACTGTTGCCACACTTGCGGTTGCACACGGCAACGTGTTGCTGTGAGAGGATGCGGTGGCAGTGTCTCGGCCTTCTGGGTGATTGCCGTGACATGGTTGCACGCATGCTGTTGCCGGTGGTTACGTGTTTGGTATGCTTGTGTGTGCACTTCCCCTTTAAGTTGTAGCCTCCCTCTGTCTGGTGCTGTAAGGGTTAACTCCCTGACTGGGTGTGGTCACTTGGCTTATATCTTTTGTGGTTTCCTGGCTGCAGTCAGTGGTACTTCAGCTGTGGTTGGTGCTGGAGATCTGCTCCAGCCCAGGGTGTTCCATCTGTCCAGTGATGGCCACCCTTGTGGTCATCAATGTTATCCCGCTGTCTCCTTCCCTTCCTGTCCCTATTTGTATGGAGTGGGGTATGTTCAGGGTGTTGTATGTCTAGTTTGGTGTCACATGTCTGGTGGTGTTTAGTGTCCAGCATGTTTACTAGACTTTCCTCTGTCTCTTGTTATTGCAGCTATGGGTGTCCTGGGTTCCTGTGTGGTTTGTGGTGTATGCTGTGTCCTTTAATGTTGGTGTGGACAGCTGCACTCGTGCACGGGTTCCAGTCAGTGTGTCTGTGGCAGGTAAGTGTGTTATTGGTTTAGCTTACCTGCCATCTCCTTATACTGTATGTGTTTTCCTCTCCTTGCAGCCTGGCCTCAGATAGACTCCTGTTCCTCCATTACTGGGATGAACAGGTCATCTCTTCCCTGCTCCTTGGTGAGGGATTACCAGGGCGACTTAGGGTCTCTAGGAATCCTGAGTATGAATCGTCCTACCATTGGGGTCCGCTCATACGGTGAGGAGTCAGGGAGAGGATTAGGGACGCTGTAGGAGGTTACCTGCTCCCTTATTACTCCTTTTGACCAGGCTGATCCCCTTTTACCCTTTGACATCGCAAGGTGGGGGGTTTCTCCCACTCCCCACCGTGACAGACAAGTGCTATTGGAACAACTAATGCAACGGTTGTGATATTCCTGTTGCCCCCCCCAAAAAACTGATTGAGGAGTGTGATATACCTTCTTCCACAAAATACTAATTGGGGGCTGCGATATACCTGTTGCCCCAAATCAACAGGGTGGCGTGATATAAATTTTGTGGCAAAATAATTGAGGGGTGTGATATACCTGCTTCCATAAAATATTGATTGAGGCCTACGATATACCTGCTTCCACAAAATACTGATTAAAGGGTTTGATATACCAGCTTCCACCAAATATTGATTGAGGGCAATGATATACCTGCTTCCACAAAATACTGATTGAGGGCTACGATATACCTGCTTCCACAAAATACTGATTAACCCCTTAGGGACGCATGACGTACCGGTATGGCATGTTTCCCGAGTCCTTAAGGACCCAAGACGTACCGGTACGTCATGAGTTTAAAACGAGATTGCGGCGCTGCCGGGGTTAATTGGAACAGGATGCCCGCTGAAATAATTCAGTGGGCATCCTGTCACAACGCCGGGGGGGTCATATGACCCCCCGTATCGGCGATCGCAGCAAACCGCAGGTCAATTTAGACTGCGGTTTGCTGCGCTTTCTGCAGATTCTGATCCCCGCTGTCCCTGACCGCGGGGATCAAATTTTAAAATGCCCCAAATAAAGTTTTTTTCACCCCCCTGCACCCCTGAATGATTTTATGCCTGCAGGTGGTGCAGGGGGGGTGTTGCAGGCGGTGGGCGGTGCGGCAGGCAGTATCGCGATCCCCCGCCCGCCTCCTCTTGAATATTCATTGGCGTCCAGTGGTTTACCAGAGTGTCAGCACATTGCTGACACTCTGGTATAAATGGCTGACATCTGTGCTGTGATGTCAGCCGTTTAAACCTTTCCATACCGCGGTCCGTACGGACCGCTGTATGGAAAAGGTTAACAGTAAGAGGGGGCTCCCTCCCTCTCCCATCGGGGAGCTGCTGTGCCTTTGCAGCCCCCCGACAGGATGGGGTCACAGAAAGAGGGAGCCCCCCTCCTTACCCTTCCCCGTCTGCTCAGTTGTGGCCACAACTGAGCAGACGGGGAAGGTTCCCATGGCAATAGGATGCCTTCTCAGGCATCCTGCTGTCCATGGTGCTGAACAGATCTGTGCTAAAGGCATAGATCTGTTCAGACAAAGTGTAAGTAAAATACAGTACAATACACTATATAGTGTACTGTACTGTTTTATACAGACATCAGACCCACTGGATCTTCAAGAACCAAGTGGGTCTGGGTCAAAAAAAAAAAAAAGTGAAAAAGTAAAGTTAAAAAAAACACATTTATCACTGAATAAAAATATAAAAAATAAAATACACTACACATATTAGGTATCGCCGCGTCCGTAACGACCTGATCTATAAAACGGTCTTGTTACTTTCCCCGCATGGTGAACTCCATAAAAAGAAAAAAAGAAAAACTATGAGGAAATTTAAATTCTGCCCACCTTACTTCCCAAAAAAGGTAATAAAAGTGATCAAAAAAGTCGCATGTATGCCAAAATAGTACCAATAAAACTGTCATCTCATCCCGCAAAAATCATACCCTACCCAAGATAATCGCCCAAAAACTGAAAAAACTATGGCTCTTAGGCTATGGAAACACTAAAACATGATTTTATTTGTTTCAAAAATGAAATCATTGTGTAAAACTTACATAAATAAAAAAAAAGTATACATATTAGGTATCTCCGCATCCATATCGACCGGTCAATAAAAAAATCACATGACCCAACCCCTCAGATGAACACCGTAAAAAAATAAAAACGGTGTAAAAAAAGCCATTTTTTGTCATCTTACGTCACAAAAAGTGTAATAGCAAGCGATCAAAAAGTCATATGCACCCCAAAATAGTGCCAATCAAACCGTCATCTCATCCCACAAAAAATGAGACCCTATCTATGATAATCGCCCAAAAACTGAAAAAACTATGGCTCTCAGACTATGGAGACACTAAAACATGATTTTTTTTGTTTTAAAAATGAAATCATTGTGTAAAACTTACATAAATAAAAAAATTGTATACATATTAGGTATCGCCGCATCCGTGACAACCTGCTCTATAAAAATACCACATGATCTAACCTGTCAGATGAATGTTTTAAATAACAAAAAAAAAATATTTCTTGTAACCTTGCCTCACAAAAAGTGTAATATAGAGCAAACAAAAATCATATGTACCCTAAACTAGTACCAACAAAACTTTTACCCTATCCCGTAGTTTCTAAAATGGGGTAACTTTTTTGGAGTTTCTACTCTAGGGGTGCATCAGGGGGGCTTCAAATGTGACATGGTGTCCAAAAAAACAGTCTAGCAAAATCTGCCTTCCAAAAACCGTATGGCATTCCTTTCCTTCTGCGCCCTGCCATATGCCCGTACAGCAGTTTACGACCACATATGGGGTGTTTCTGTAAACTACAGAATCAGGGCCATAAATAATGAGTTTTGTTTGGCTGTTAACCCTTGCTTTGTAACTGGAAAAAAAAATATTAAAATGGAAAATCTGCCCAAAAAATAAAATTTTAAAATTGTATCTCTATTTTTCATTAAATCTTGTGCAACACTTAAAGGGTTAACAAAGTTTGTAAAATCAGTTTTGAATACCTTGAGGGGTGTAGTTTCTTAGATGCGGTCACTTTTATGGAGTTTCTACTCTAGGGGTGCATCAGGGGAGCTTCAAATGGGACATGGTGTCAAAAAAAACAGTCTGCCTTCCAAAAACCATACGGCGCACCTTTCCCTCTACGCCCTACTGTGTGCCCGTACAGTAGTTTACGGCCACATATGGGGTGTTTATGAAAACTACAGAATCGGGGCAATAAATATAGCATTTTGTTTGGCTGTTAACCCTTGCTTTGTTACTGGAAAAAATGGATTAAAATCGAAAGTTTGCCAAAAAATTGAAATTCTCAAATTTCATCTCCATTTGCCAATAACTCTTGTGCAGCACCTAAAGGGTTAATGACATTTGTAAAATCAGTTTTGAATACCTTGAGGGGTGTAGTTTCTAGAATGGGGTCATTTGTTGGTGGTTTCTATAATGTAAGCCTCACAAAGTGACTTCAGACCTGAACTGGTCCCTAAAAAGTGTTTTTTTGAAAATTTCTGAAAAATTTCAAGTTTTTCTTCTAAACTTCTAAACCTTGTAACATCCCCCAAAAATAAAATATCATTCCTAAATTGATCCAAACATGAAGTAGACATATGGGGAATGTAAAGTAATAACTATTTTTGGAGGTATTACTATGTATTATAGAAGTAGAGAAATTGGAACTTGGAAATTTGCAATTTTTAAAAAAAAATTTTGGTAAATTTGGTATTTTTTTATAAATTAAAATGATTTTTTTTTACTTCATTTTACCAGTGTCATGAAGTACAATATGTGACGAAAAAACAATCTCAGAATGACCTGGATAAGTAAAAGCGTTTTAAAGTTATCAGCACTTAAAGTGACACTGGTCAGATTTGCAAAAAATGCCCAAGTCCTTAAGGTGAAATAGGGCTGAGTCCTTAAGGGGTTAAGGAGTTCTATATACCTGTTTCCACCAAATATTGATTGAGGCCTGTGATATACCTGCTTCCACAAAATACTGATTAAGAGGTTCGATATACCTTTTTCCACTAAATATTGATTGAGGGGTGCGATATACCTGCTTCCACAAAATACTGATTAAGGGGTTTGATATACCTACTTATACCAAATATTGATTGAGGCCTGCAATATACCTGCTTCCACAAAATTCTGATTAAGGGGTTCGATATACCTTTTTCCACCAAATACTGATTGAGGGGTGCAATATACCTACCGCCACAAAATACTGTTTAAGGGGTTTGATATGCCTGCTTCTACAAAATAATGATTAAGGGCTACCTTATACCTGCTTCCACAAAATACTGATTAAGGGGTTTGATATATCTGCTTCCACAAAATACTCATTGAGAGCTGCGATATACCTGTTTTCACAAAATACTGATTAAGGGGTTCAATATAGCTGTTTTTACCAAATATTGATTGAGGCCTGCAATATATCTGCTTCCACAAAATACCGATTAACAGGTTCCATATACAAGCAGAGAAAGAGGTAGGCCGTTCCGTAGGGGTGGTAGGGGTCGGGCAGGTGCACCAGGCCAGAGCTCGAGTGGGAAGTTTGAGAAGGCGTGGGCGATTACTTCAAAGGGCGCACCAGAGTTGGTTGAGTGTCTCACTGAGCCTTCGGCTTCTGCACCCTTCTCAACCTCTCTATTTGCAACCTTCTCACTCTCAGCTGTATGCACACCCAAATACACTATCACCACCACCAAAGCCCCTCCACTCAAGTCAGAGGAATCTTTTTACTATCCCTTCCCAGACCTTACTGATACGTAGCCATTCTTGACATCGGATAAGGAAGAGGAGGTAGCAATGGCTGCCACCCAGTGGTCTGACGATAGTAACTTGATCAGCCCAAGGATGGAGGTCCCCGCTGTTGCTGCCTACTCCGAAATCTTAAATGTTAGTGGTGGTGAAGGTGATTATGATGACGTGTCGATGGACGTCATGTGTGTGCCCACAAGAGAGGAAGAGGAGGAGAGTTCAGAGGTAGGGATGGAGTAGTAGAGAAAGGGGAGTAGGAGGAGAAGCAGGCAGAGCTCGCAGGGCACAGTAGGCAAAAATCAGACTGCAAATATATGTGGAGTGAGCCACCCACCATGCACGGTCACTTCTGTTGCTCCCAGGATGCCGGCACATGGGTCCGCAGTGTGGGCTTTTTTTAACGTGTCGGCTGCTGAAAATAGTGTTGCCATATGCAGCCTGTGCTGTCAATGCATAAGTCGCAGTAAGCCCAACACTCACCTAAGGACGACCGCCTTAAGAAGGCACCTGGACTCCTATCACCGAGCCCAATGGGAGCAACACCATCAGAACCCACAAAGCCACACTCCTGGCGCTCCATATCCTGTCTCTTCTTCTCCTCTCTCCTTCCATTTGTCCTCCACTCCACCTTCCACCGTGCCATTGTCGCGTTCATCTGGCAGAAGGCTGGCTTCTGTGGCCCAAATGTTCGAGCGTAAAAAATTGATGACGCCGGATAACCCTCTAGCCCAACGGCTGACCGCTGGCTTGTCGGAACTGCTAGCCCGCCAACTACTGCCATATAAACTGGTGGACTTGGAAGCCTTTAGAAAATTTCTGGCCATTGGCACATGGCAATAGAAGGTCCCCAGAAGGAAATATTTCTCCCAGACATCCTAGAGCTATATGGCCATGTTCAGCGGCAAGTGAATATAATTCTCTGACACACAGTGTCGGTGCCAAGATACATCTGACCACAGACACGTGATCTAGCAAACACGGGCTGGGAAGGTACATAACTTTTACTGCCCACTGGGTTAACATTATGATGGCCATCAAGCATGTAACTTTGGCTCCCGTGTGGATTTGGTGTTACCGCCATGGATTGCATGCAGGCATGCCTTTTTTTCTCCTCCTCCAACTCCATCCTCCATCTCCTCCTCGGCTGACTCTTCCTTTTCCACTGCTACCACCTCTTCTGCTGCGCCCCCCAAGCTCCCCAGAACCTATTCGACGTCCCAGGTGAGACGTTTCCATGCTGTGCTGCGGCTGTTGTGCCTGGAAGCTAAGAGCCACACCGGTCCTGCACTGCTTTCAGCTCTACGGTCACAGGCCAATGAGTGGCTAACCCCACTCAATTTGACAGTTGGTAAAGTGGTGTGCGACAACAGTGGCAATCTGCTGAGCGTGCTGAAACAGGGCAAAATGACACGCGTGCAGTGCATGGCACACGTCCTGAACCTGCAGTGATTCGTTGCCAAATACCCCGGAGTTCAGGACGTTTTGTGGCAGGCCAGGAAAATCTCTGGCTATTTCAGAAGATCTTACATCGCCATGTCTCGCCTTGCTGACACCACTTGCCTGTCAGACGTCTGATTTGTGACAGCCCGAATCGCTGGAACTCCACCTTGTATATGCTTGATAGGCTGCTCCAGCAGCAACGTGCTGTTAACGACTACCTGTACGAACTCTGCAGCAAGACAGGTTCTGGGAGCTTTGTTTCTTTTCACCACACCAGTGGCTGTTCATGCGCAACGCAAGCAGACTTCTGTGGCCATTTGATAAGATCACCAAACTGGTCAGTCGCAGCCAGGGCGCCATCAGTGACATCGTACCATGCGCCATCTTTATGAAGCGTCCATTGCGTCATGTCATTGATCAAGCCGTCGAGGAGCAGGAGCTGGAAGATGAGGAAGTCGCAATGCTGAATGAATTCCCAGGGGGGCTACTCCATCTGAGACAAGTCAGCAGGAGTCTGAAAAGGAGTCAGAGGAGGATGGTGGCTGGGGGGAGGAGGAGGAGGAGCACTAAGAGCAGGCATTGAGGGGGACTTTCAACTTTTCGGGGATCCCTGGTGTTGTCCGTGGTTGGGGGGAGGAGACCAGGGCGCTCAACCACTTCCAATTTAGTGCAAATGGGGGCCTTCATGCTCCAGTGTTTGAAGAGGGACCCCCGTATAAAAAGAATAAAGGGCAAGGACCATTATTAGGTGGCAACGTACTTAGACCCCCGGTGCAAACACAAAATGGCGGATATGTTATCATCATCACAGAGGGATGGCAGAATGCATCATTTCCAGGCCTTGCTGTGAGAGATGCTGCATTCTGCTGTTGAAAGTGCTGACAGAGGAAATTCCACCCACAGCAAAACAGGTGCGAGTACCAATCCTACAGCATCTCCAAGAAGAGGACGGTTTTAAGATGTGTTGTTCACTTCGGATATAATATCATTCTTGCAGCCAACCCATCGACAGCCGCAGACACCCTCCGGATCCAGCCTCAGGGAACAACTAGACTAACAGGTGTCCGATTACATTGGGTTAACGGCCGATGTGGACGCTCTGAGAAGCGAGGAACCCCTGGACTACTGGGTGTGCAGGCTTGACCTGTGGCCAGAGCTGGCACAATTTGCCATGGAACTCTTGGCTTGCCCATCGTCGAGTGTCCTGTCCGAAAGGACATTCAGCGCAACAGGGGGGATCGTGACCGATAAGCACACTCGCCTAGATTTCTAAAAATGAATGAGGCATGGATCTCTGAGGAATTCAAAACCTGTGACGACCACGTGTAATTGAATTTCCTCATGCCAGCCCACACATATCCGCCACCACACAGAACAAAGAATGGTCCTTATCTTATGTATATACAGCGGCATAATAGGCCTTTTCTGTCAGATGAATGCCAAATTTTTTGGGCCTATACTCCAATGGCCTACAGTCAAATATTTATCCAATGACCACCTAATGTACCTCCAGCCACATAATCACAAGTTCTTTTCTGTCAGTTGAATGCCAAATTTTTGGGGCCTGTACTGGCCTACAGTAAAATATTTATCCAGTGACCGTCTAATGTACCTCCAGCCACATAATCACAAGTTCTTTTCTGTCAGGTTTATGCCTAATTTTTGGGGCCTGTACTGGCCTACAGTAAAATTTCTATCCGGTGACCGCCTAATCTACCTCCAGCCACATAATCACAAGTTCTTTTCTGTCAGGTTAATGCCTAATTTTTGCGACCTGTACTTCAGTGGCCTACAGTAATTTTTTTTATCCAGTGACCACCTAATGTACCTCCAGCCACATCATCACACGTTCTTTTCTGTCTGGTTAATGTCTAACTTTTGGGGCCTAAAATAAAAATTTTCTAGGCTCCAGCAGGGCACATTTTTGAGAGTTTCCCTTTAAGACACATAAAAATGGCCCCTGATTAAAATACATATTTTTTGTGGGAACTTTTGCCAATGATCCCCCTCTGGTACGTCACTGTCCATGTTGTGGTACTATTTGTAAACTTCTAGTAAGTTTTTCATGTTCGCCTGCCATTAAAGGTAATGGCGCCCGCCGCGAACACGTGGTTCGCGAACACGCAAATTTGATCGCGAACGCACAATCGCGAACCATCCCAGCCGATGTTCGTCCATCACTACTTATTAGTAGAGTTGAGCGAACCCGAACTGTAAAGTTCGGGTTCGTACCGAACTTTAGGGTTTTTGACACCCGGACCCGAACATTTACGCAAAAGTTCTGGTTCGGGTACGGTGTTCGGCAATTTTTATGGCGCTTTTTGAAAGGCTGCAAAGCAGCCAATCAACAAGCATCATACTACTTGCCCCAAAAGTGCCCCAAAAGGCCATCACAGCCATGCCTACTATTGGCATGGCTGTGATTGGCCAACTGCAGCATGTGACCCAACCTCTATTTAAGCTGGAGTCACGTAGCGCCGCCCGTCACTCTGCTCGGATTAGTGTAGGGAGAGGCTGCAGCTGCTGTGAGTGAGAGATCAGGGAGAAATCTCATCAAGAACTGGTTTATGTACTCTGCGATCTACAGAAAAAGTGTTTTGTGGGTGCAGTGCACAATTTTTTTAAGCCTGCCCTGAGCCAGCTACTGCTGAAAACGAACTTTTTTTCTTCAGTTAGTCAATATCAATACATGATCGGCAGCCATTTTATGCAACGATAGTGCACCAGCATAGGCTATCTGCAAGTCCAGAAATACAGCTTTGGCATACTGGGGTAAAAAAATAAAACTCTAATATACTGCACATCTGGGATTAGACAAGCATAAGTGACTGTCACATTTAGCACAGAAATACAGCTTTTTGGTTAGGGTGAAAAACCCTCTAATATACTGCACATCTGTGATTACACGTGTATAAGTCACTGTCACATTTAGGACAGAAATACAGCTTTTTAGTTAGGGTGAAAAAACCCTCTAATATACTGCACATCTGTGATTACACGTGCATAAGTCACTGTCATATTTAGGCCATAAATACGCCTTTGGCATACTGGGGTGAAAAAAGCCTCTAATATACTGCACATCTGTGATTACACGTGCATAAGTCACTGTCACATTTAGGACAGAAATACAGTTTTTTGGTTACTGGGGTGAAAAACCCCTCTAATATACTGCACATCTGGGATTACACGTGCATAAGTCACTGTCACATTTAGGACAGAAATACCGCTGTCATATAGAGTTAAAAAAAAAATAATAGAGTGCAATACCCTACATCAGGGTTTATATTGGCGGTTAATTATTTTTAACATACTTAACCACTTTTTACTTTGCTTTGTGAACGTTAACTATGAGGCAAACATCTAATAAGGGACGCGGTCATGGTCGTGGTGTTGGTGGAGCCTCTTGTGCAGGGAGAGGACGTGGCCGTTCTGCCACAGCTACACGTCCTACTGAACCTACTACCTCAGGTCCCAGTAGCCGCCAGAATCTACAGCGATATTTGATCGGGCATAATGCCGTTCTAAGGATGGTAAGGCCTGAGCAAGTACAGGCGCTAGTCAATTGGGTGGCTGACAGTGGATCCAGCACGTTCACATTATCTCCCACCCAGTCTTCTGCAGAAAGCGCACAGGTGGCACCTGAAACCCATGCCCATCAGTCTGTCACATCACCCCCGTGCATATCGGGGAACCTGTCTGAGCCTCAAGTCATGCAGCAGTCTCTTATGCTGCTTGAAGACTCTGCTGGCAGGGTATTCCCAAGGGCATCCACCTAGCCCTTCCCCAGGGGTGGAAGATATAGAATGCACTGACGCACAACCACTTATGTTTCCTGTTGAGGACATGGGAATACCACCTCAGCACGTCTCTGATGATGACGAAACACAGGTGCCAACTGCTGCGTCTTTCTGCAGTGTGCAGACCGAAAAGGAGGTCAGGGAGGAAGACTGTGTGCAAGACGATGCAGGGGACGATGAGGTCCTAGACCCCACATGGAATGAAGGTCGTGCCACTGACTTTCAGAGTTCGGAGGAAGAGGCAGTGGTGAGACCGAGCCAACAGCGTAGCAAAAGCGGGAGCAGGGTGCAAAAGCAGAGCAGCCATCGCCAAAACAGTTTGCCTGCTACTGGCCACCGTCAACAGGGACCGAGCACACCAAAGGCAGCTTCAAGGAGTTCCCTCGCATGGCACTTCTTCACACAATGTGCTGATGACAAGACGCGAGTGGTTTGCACGATGTGCCATCAGAGCCTGAAGCAAGACATTAATGTTCTGAACCTTAGCACAACCTGCATGACCAGGCATCTACATGCGAGACCCGGGCTGCAGTGGAGTAAGCACCTTCAAAACCAAGAAAGGGCTCAGGCCCCTCCTGCTCCCTCTTATGCTGCTGCCTCGGCCTCAACCTCCGCCTCTGGAGGAACGTTGGAACTTGGCACCTGCCGCCCAGCAAACAGAGGATGTGCCACCAACAACACCACCTCCGTCACCAAGCATCTCCACCATGTCACACGGAAGCGTTCAGCTCTCCATCTCACAAACCTTTGAGAGAAAGCGTAAATTCCCACCTAGCCACCCTCGATCCCTTGCCCTGAATGCCAGCATTTCTAAACTGCTGGCCTTTGAAATGCTGTCATTCAGGCTGGTGGAGACGGACAGCGTCAAACAGCTCATGTCGCTTGCTGTCCCACAGTACGTCGTTCCCATCCGCCACTACTTTTCCAGGAGAGCCGTGCCCTCCCTGCACAACCAAGTATCGGATAAAATCAAGTGTGCACTGCGCAACGCCATCTGTGGCAAGGTCCAACTAACCACAGATACGTGGACCAGTAAGCACGGCCAGGGACGCTATATCTCCCAAACTGCACACTGGTTAAATGTAGTGGCGGCTGGGCCCCAGGCGGAGAGCTGTTTGGCGCACGTCCTTCTGCCGCCAAGGATCGCAGGGCATCATTCTTTGCCTCCTGTTGCCTCCTCTTCCTACTCGGCTTCCTCCTCCTCTTCTACCACCTCCTCATCCGGTCAGCAACAGACCTTCACCACCAACTTCAGCACAGCCAGGGGTAAACGTCAGCAGGTCATTCTGAAACTGATGTGTTTGGGGGACAGGCCCCACACCGCGCAGGAGTTGTGGCGGGGAATAGAACAACAGACCGACGAGTGGTTGCTGCCAGTGGGCCTCAAGCCCGGCCTGGTGGTGTGCGATAATGGGTGAAATCTCGTTGCAGCTCTGGGACTAGCTGGTTTGACGCGCTTCCGGCGCTTCCGGCGCGCTTCCGGCGTTCTCATCCTGCCGCCACTCAGCTGTCTGCTCTACAGCGTAACTTCGGCCTTCCCGCTCACCACCTCATATGCGACGTGCCCACCAGATGGAACTCCACCTTGCACATGCTGGAGAGACTGTGCGAGCAGCAGCAGGCCATAGTGGAGTTTCAGTTGCAGCACGCACAGGTGAGTCGCACTGTGGAACAGCACCACTTCACCACCAATGACTGGGCCTCCATGCGAGATCTGTGTGCCCTGTTGCGCTGTTTCGAGTACTCCACTAACATGGCCAGTGGCGATGATGCCGTTATCAGCGTTACAATACCACTTCTATGTCTCCTTGAGAAAACACTTAGGGCGATGATGTAAGAGGATGTGGCCCAGGACGAGGAGGAGGAAGAGGGGTCATCTCTAACACTTTCAGGCCAGTCTTTTAGAAGTGGCTCAGAAAGAGGATTTTTGCAACAGCAGAGGCCAGGTACAAACTTGGCCAGCCAGGGCCCACTACTGGAGGACGAGGAGGAGGATGAGAAGGGGGAGGAGGAGGATGGGGATGAATCATGTTCACAGCGGGGTGGTATCCAACGCAGCTCGGGCCCATCACTGGTGCGTGGCTGGGGGGATATGGAGGACGCAGACGATACGCCTCCCACAGAGGACAGCTTGTCCTTACCTCTGGGCAGCCTGGCACACATGAGTGACTACATGCTGCAGTGCCTGCGCAACGACTGCAGAGTTGCCCACATTTTAACGTGTGCTGACTACTGGGTGGCCACCCTTCTGGATCCCCGTTACAAAGACAATGTGCCGTCCATAATTCCCTCACTGGAGCGTGATCGGAAAATGCGCGACTACAGGCGCACGCTGGTAGACGCGCTCCTGAGAGCATTCCCGACTGACGCCGGGGGACAAGTGGAAGCACAAGGCGAAGGCAAGGGAGGAGGAAGAGGTCACCAACACAGCTGTGTCAGCGCCAGCACCTCAGAAGGCAGGGTTAGCATGGCCGACATGTGGAAAAGCTTTGTCACCTCGCCACAACAACCGGCCCCAAATGCTGATATGGAGCGTGTTAGCAGGAGGCAGAATTTGAACAACATAGTGGAACAGTACCTGTGCACACGACTACACGTACTAACTGATGGTTCTGCCCCATTCAACTTCTGGGTCTCCAAATTGTCCACATGGCCAGAGATTGCCCTGTATGCCTTGAAAGTGCTGGCCTGCCCTGCAGCCAGTGTACTCTCTGAACGTGTATTTAGCAAGGCAGGAGGCGTCATTACAGACAGACATAGCCGCCTGTCCACAGCCAACGTGGACAAGCTCACATTCATTAAAATGAACCAGCTTGGATCCCACAAGACTTGTCTGTACCTTGTGCAGAATAGACATTTATACCACTGTAACGGACCGTTTCAGCAGACAAGGGGTTAAAATCCGTTTAGGCGATAAGCCCCTTTCTGAGAGACAGGCACAGCTACTGCAGGATACACCAACCTCCCGAACTGGATACAAAGTAGCACTCCAAACTGGAACCTCACGAATAGCTGCTAGCAGACGAACAGGAATCAGCTTACACTCCTGGCAATCAGTCTTCTAACAGCATACAGTGAATCCCCCCAATAACGAGACAAGGCTCCGTGTTGAGGGTCATGCAGTGGTCTGACTGTACTTCACGTACAGCCTCTTTTATTCATAAACCACAAACATAGTACTGCCCACAGGGGTTTGAAATACAACCAATCAGTAATTTACAATACATACAATGTAACTACAGCAACCAATCGTTCACGCTCCCAGAGGACCAGAATGAAGACTGTGACATAGGACAACATATCCCCACAATGCATCATGGTCTCCTCCTCTCTGTCCCGGAGACAACCTGAGGAGAAATCCAATTATCTCTGAGGACAAAGGGAGATCGCCCATACACATGTGAGGACAACAGAACAGACATCACCATTTAAACACACAATGGGACAATGGCACAATAGAAACACACACAGCATTTTCCTCCCAAGCTGACAAGTTACACTTATTATAAATTGTTACAACTTTGTGAGTTTACATTGGCCATACATATAACTTACATCAATTTAAACAGTATAACTTGGGGACAAACCTATCCAAAATTCACTTGAATAGATTCAGGGGTTTAAAAGTTAGTATATGGCCCATAATCCAGGGGCAAGAGGCCAGCAGCCAGTCCTCTCCAAAACCCAGTGGCGAGGTTGGTTTCGCCACACATCTCCCCCCCCCAGGGAAGACTAACCAGATACCTGACCTCTCGCCGGTCGGTACCTGAGTTAGTCTGGCAGCCCACCCACAACCAAATACTGGACCTGTTGACTTTAGTAGCCTGTCTCTGTCCAGTGAGTCCACCAAGGTTATGTTGGAAGCTGGTACTCCCGGTCTCTGTGTTGCTCCCTGGATTGGAGTGGAGGTTGCTTTGAGGGCAGGTATCAGCGGTACTCTGCCCTGGTGCCAGCGCTACCACAGAAGAAGCCTGGTTGGAGCCTGGTTGTTGGAGGGGGAGACCGACTGTCTCTACCCCCTGTGCTGTAAGTGCAGAGACCACGGTCCCATCTGCACTGTTGTGGGGCTTACTGTCTCCCCCTGGTGCATTAAGCTGCCGCTGGGGAGAGGGGGTAACAAGCTCCTCTCCCATACATACTTCCAGCCGCTGGGGAGGGCGACCGACTGTCTCCGCTCCCAATACAGTGTCCTGTTGCTGGGGAAAGGAGACTGGGCTCTCTATTCCCTGCTGGACACTCTGCCGCTGGGGGACAGGACCGACTGTCTCTGCCCCCTGTAACTCCGCCTGCCGCTGGGGAAAGGAGACTGGGCTCCGAATCCCCAATAATTCATACGGCCGCTGGGGAATGGAGACTGGGCTCCCAATTCCCAAAAAATCATGCTGCTGCTGGGGGGCAGGAACAACTACCTCTGCCCTCTGTAACTCAGCCTGCCGCTGGGGAGGGAGGACGCTGCTCTCCTCTCCCTGCACTTCACACTGCCTTCCCGGCATATCACTCTGCTGCTGGGGGGCAGGAACTACTACCTCTGCCCCCTGTAACTCAGCCTGCCGCTGGGCAGGGAGGACGCTGCTCTGCTCTCCCTGCACTTCACACTGCCGCTGGGGAATGGAGACTGGGCTCCTAATTCCCTGCAGGACCGGCGGAGAGACCTCGGTCCCATCTCTACCGGCCACCTGGGGTCCTTCCCAGTAACACTCTACAATATCTGCCCAGCTGAATGGGTCTGGATCTGGGTCTGTCACCTTACCGTCCTGCTGAGCCTTCTCAATGGAGTGGAAGAGATCTCGGTAGTCCTGCTCCAGTTCCCACTCCAGGGTTGCTAGGTGAGCCAGGTCTTGCTCTACTTCATGGGGGTCATCCCACTCATGCCTAGCCTCCCTCTCATAAAAAATGTCCTGAAGTCTGGACTGTGCAGGGCTCCTGAAGTCAGGCTCTGCAAAGGACTCCCATAACAAGCCAGGACCATAAAACTCCTCTCCCTCTGGCTTGTCATGTTTGGCTGTCCAGGGTATATACTGTGCCATATACCACCAAAGCGCCTGGTAGGCATCCTCCAGCCATAGACCCGGTGCTCTAGATCCTTCACCCATTGCTCCAGGGGCTGCTCTCCCAGGAAGGGCATCCGCAGGGCAACTTGCTTCTGCAACCGCTGCTCTTCACTGGGGAGACTCTCACCCCGCTGGTATTGTAGATTATCCAGGGCCTGGTACCAGATGCCTTTCCTTAATGCATCCCGGCCATCCAGGTCCTCCTCCTCGTATAACACTGCTGGTTCCATCCTGCTGCTGTCAGGGACGCTGTACTGGGACATGCGTTGTCCTTAAATTGTAGAATCCACAGAAATGATGTCTCCTGTAGCTGTCCTTCTGGCTGTAGGAACGATCCCGCTGCTTGCCACCAATGTAACGGACCGTTTCAGCAGACAAGGGGTTAAAATCCGTTTAGGCGATAAGCCCCTTTCTGAGAGACAGGCACAGCTACTGCAGGATACATCAACCTCCCGAACTGGATACAAAGTAGCACTCCAAACTGGAACCTCACGAATAGCTGCTAGCAGACGAACAGGAATCAGCTTACACTCCTGGCAATCAGTCTTCTAACAGTATACAGTGAATCCCCCCAATAACGAGACAAGGCTCCGTGTTGAGGGTCAAGCAGTGGTCTGACTGTACTTCACGTACAGCCTCTTTTATTCATAAACCACAAACATAGTACTGCCCACAGGGGTTTGAAATACAACCAATCAGTAATTTACAACACATACAATGTAACTACAGCAACCAATCGTTCACGCCCCCAGAGGACCAGAATGAAGACTGTGACATAGGACAACATATCCCCACAATGCATCATGGTCTCCTCCTCTCTGTCCCGGAGACAACCTGAGGAGCAATCCAATTATCTCTGAGGACAAAGGGAGATCGCCAATACACATGTGAGGACAACAGAACAGACATCACCATTTAAACACACAATGGGACAATGGCACAATAGAAACACACCCAGCATTTTCCTCCCAAGCTGACAAGTTACACTTATTATAAATTGTTACAACTTTGTGAGTTTACATTGGCCATACATATAACTTACATCAATTTAAACAGTATAACTCGGGGACAAACCTATCCAAAATTCACTTGAATAGGTTCAGGGGTTTAAAAGTTAGTATATGGCCTATAATCCAGGGGCAAGAGGCCAGCAGCCAGTCCTCTCCAAAACCCAGTGGCGAGGTTGGTTTCGCCACAACCACCATCAAACATACATTCTTGTACTCAAGTCAAGTGGAATGATTCTTTGTTTTCTTTTTTTTTTATTTGTCCCAATATTTTGGGGGCTATCTATCCCAATAAAAAATAAAATAAAACATTGTTGGCTACCTGTTCCTCCTCCATTGCTGCCTCCACCTACAACACCACATTCACCGCCTCCTCAACCTCCGACTCCATATCCACCTCCTTCTCTGAGTTGCAGGTTAATAATTTGTAATTTTTCGTTATTTTATTTCATTTTAAGTTATTTCCCTATTTACATTTGTTTGCAGAGCAGTTGCCATGCTCTTAAGCACATTTTACTGCCTTTTAAATCCCTCTAGCCCTTTCAATGACTATTTTAGAGCCATTTTAATAAATAAAAAATGCAGATTTTAGTGCCCTAAATTGAAAAAATTCTTATTTTCAATTCTCGGGTGACATTTTACCATTTTTGGCATATGCAAATCCCTGCTGTGCCTGGGTGACAGGTGCCTAAATCTCTCAAAATCCTCTGTTGTATTGCTGGGTGACATGAACCCCCTTTTGCCATGAATGAACCCCTGCTCTGCATTGCTGACAGGGGCCTATATCTCTCAAAGTCCTCTGTTCTATTGCTGGGTGACATGAACCCCCTTTTGCCGTGAATCAACCCCTGCTCTGCATTGTTGACAGGGGCCTAAATCTCTCAAAATCCTCTGTTGTATTGCTGGGTGACATGAACCCCCTTTTGCCGTGAATGAACCCCTGCTCTGCATTGCTGACAGGTGCCTAAATCTTTCAAAATCCTCTGTTCTATTGCTGGGTGACATGAACCCCCTTTGGCCGTGAATGAACCCCTGCTCTGCATTACTGACAGGGGCCTAAATCTCTCAAAATCCTCTGTTGTATTGCTGGGTGACATGAACCCCCTTTTGCCGTGAATGAACCCCTGCTCTGAATTGCTGACAGGTGCCTAAATCTTTCAAAATCCTCTGTTCTATTGCTGGGTGACATGAACCCCTTTTTGCCGTGAATGAACCCCTGCTCTGCATTACTGACAGGGGCCTAAATCTCTCAAAATCCTCTGTTGTATTGTTGGGTGACATGATCCCCCTTTTGCCGTGAATGAACCCCTGCTCTGCATTGCTGACAGGGGCCTATATCTCTCAAAGTCCTCTGTTCTATTGCTGGGTGACATGAACCCCCTTTTGCCGTGAATGAACCCCTGCTCTGCATTGTTGACAGGGGCCTAAATCTCTCAAAATCCTCTGTTGTATTGCTGGGTGACATGAACCCCCTTTTGCCGTGAATGAACCCCTGCTCTGCATTGCTGACAGGTGCCTAAATCTTTCAAAATCCTCTGTTCTATTGCTGGGTGACATGAACCCCCTTTGGCCGTGAATGAACCCCTGCTCTGCATTACTGACAGGGGCCTAAATCTCTCAAAATCCTCTGTTGTATTGCTGGGTGACATGAACCCCCTTTTGCCGTGAATGAACCCCTGCTCTGAATTGCTGACAGGTGCCTAAATCTTTCAAAATCCTCTGTTCTATTGCTGGGTGACATGAACCCCCTTTTGCCGTGAATGAACCCCTGCTCTGCATTGCTTACAGGGGCCTGAATCTCTCAAAATCCTCTGTTGTATTGCTGGGTGACATGAACCCCCTTTTGCCATGAATGTAACCCTGCTCTGCATTGCTGACAGGGGCCTAAATCTCTCAAAAGCCTCTGTTGTATTGCTGGGTGACATGAACCCCCTTTTGCAGTGAATGAACCCCTGCTCTGCATTGCTGACAGGGTCCTAAATCTCTTGAAATCCTCTGTTCTGCAGGTGGTGGCATACATGGAGTGCACCCTGCCACCCATCATCGAAGATCTGCTGGACTACTGGGCAGCCAAACTGGATTTGTGGCCGCAACAGGCCGAGTTTGCCCTGGAACAGGTGTCCTTCCTGGCCAGTAGTGTGGCATTAGAGCGGGTATTTAGTGCGGCGGGGGCCATAGTTACCCCAAGGAGAACTCGCCTGTCCACCAAAAATGTGGAGACACTGACCTTTGTCAAGATGAATCAGGCATGGATCAGCCAGGATTTCACCCCACCAATGTCTGATGCATCAGATTAGATCATACATGCTTCCTCACCCAAACCTTGAAAAAAGAGACTGGTTTCTTCTGGCTACCTCCCTCAGCTACTATTCTGATGCTGCCACCCGCCTGATACCACACATCTGATGCCAAGTACTCCTTCTTACACCCACCATCGTCTGTCACGGCTGTGTCATGGTCTGGTGTAGTGGACCATGACACTTTTGCTGTGCATGCTTGTTGCCAGTGTGAACATGTTGTTTTGCGTGTTTTCACACTTCCCCTTTAAGTTTTGTGTTCCTTCCCATCCTGGTGTGTTTGGGGTTAAGTTGTGTGCTTGGTGGAGCTGGGTGTGGCCTCTGGCTCTTCTTATACTGTGTTGTGAGCCTGAAGTCAGATTGTTGTCTGCCTTTATATGTGTAGGAGCTCTGCTCCTCTCTGGATGTGTCATCCTTCCAGTGTGAGGGCATCCTAGTTGGACATCGTTTGTCACCCTTTGTCTCCTTTCCCCTCACCTGGTATGGTATGTTGTTTGGTGTGGTTTATGTTGGGGTTTTATTAGTTATGTCATGTGACATGTCTGGTGTTCCATGTCTGGTCGGTTTGGTGTTTGTGATCAACATGGATGATTGCCATATTCCCCTGTGTGTTGTTCCTCCATGAGCGGTTCCCTGAAGGGGGAACCTAAATACTATGAACAGCCCTGCCTGGAACTACCTTGCATCCGGTTTCCGCATGGGGGTTTGGGTAGTTTTGGAGTTGTGGTTCCATCTTTGCTGCGGCAGGTAAGTGTTGGTTGTTCTGGTGTGCCGTTGTTACACTGGGTGCTTATCTGCCGTTCAGTTGCTGCTCTATGTCTTTTTCATCCCCTTTCATCCCGTGTTGTGGAGGAATCGGTTGTCTCCACCTTCTGACACTATATTGCAGGGACCGATAGGGTCTGTAGGGCCCAGGTTCGAGAGTATGAGCCCCCCTACCATTGAGGGCGGCTCATACGGTCAGAAGGTCAGGGATAGGTTGAGGGAAGCCTAGGTGGTGACCTGCTTCCTTTCTCCTTGCATCCAGGCTTAGTATCTTTCCCTTTTATCAACTATATACGGTGGGGGGTTTTCCCCCTCTGCCCACCGTGACATCGCCAGCGGGTACTGTTATTGCCACCCACCTCCCCACTCTGTCACCGGGTCACTCTGTGGCCTCTTCATGCTGCTGCTACCTCAACACTATGTCACTGGGCCACTCTGTGGCCTCCTCATGCTGCTGCTGGTACCTCAACACTATGTCAACGTGCCACTATGTGACCTTCTCATGCTGCTTGTCACAGTGCGGTTCACGCCTTTTTCGTACTGGCTGCGGGTGATTCCCTGCAGGCTGGTTGCTTTTGGCTGTGTGCTGGATGCGGCATCTGGTGTGAACCTGCCTGTGTACCTGTGTACCCTTTTGACTGTGTCTGTAGTTCTGTTCAGTGTTCCTGGTTGCCATGGGCAACACCCATTTCTGTATCTTGTGTATGCCGGTTTCCATGGGCAATGCCCGGTTCTGTTCTTGTGTGTCCTGTTCTGAGGTCTGGCGCTGATGGGGTTAACTCCCCTGTCTGCTGTTCCTGGGTGTGGTTTTGCAGGTGCACTCATTCAGCACCTATTTCTCCCTGTCTGTCCTGTTCCTGGGGTTCAGTTCTGGTTTATTTGTTCTGTCTGTCAGTTATCCTGTTCCTTTCTTGGTGTTGCTTCTTGCTCCTGACCCAAGGGGTCTTTCCATCTGTCCGTTTATATGGTTCCGCCTAGGTTTATATTGTTGTATTCTGTTCTTTGTTTTGCTATGTCCTGTTCTGTCTGTATCTGCCCTATATTATGTTATTCCTGTTCTGTTCCTTGCTAGCCTAGCAGTGCTTAACTGTGTCCGTTGTCATGTCTGTATTCCTGTAGAGCCTAGCAGAGCTTATTTGCGTCTGTGCCTAGCAGAGCTTATCTGCGTCTGTTCCCTGTCCTGTTATTGTCTGTCTGACAGTCCTTACTGCTTCTTTTATTCTGTTCATGTCTGCTTCTGTTCTTGTTTTATGTCTGCCTCCGGAAGGGGGTCCCTGACTTACCCGGAGGGGGAATCACCATCTGTGTGCAGCTCTGCCTCTGGCCGCTTTGCTTCTATCTCTTGTGGCGCAGGTAACTTCTTCTGCTTTTGTTTTGCCTTGACTGTCTGTAGTACCTGTACCTGCATCTGTATCTGTATCAGTATCACTGTCTGTCTCTGCTGGTACCTTTGTAGGTATCTTCCGGTCTGCTGGTACCATTTTTGGTATCTTCTGGTCTGCTGGACCAGCTGTCACTGACTCGGTTTACACTCTGGAGTCGCCTCTGGCAACTACCGTGGCTCAAGTCTACCCTCACCACCAGAGGCGCTAGTGAAGACCTGGTGTTGCTTAGTTATGCCCCTTTAGAGCATTGCCAGTCAGTGGTTTGTTACACTGCTGCTGCTGCCACTTCACGACTATGTCACTGGGCCACTCTGTGGTATCTTCATGCTGCTTCCACCTCACCACTATGTCATTGGGCCACTCTGCAGACTTCTCTTGCTGCTCTCCCACCTTCCCCACTCTATGACTGGGCCACTATTTAGCCTTTTTGGTCTGGATGACATCACCATTTATTTGACCCTTCTTCTGATCTGTCAGAAGGAAGGAAAAATGAGACGCACAACGGATACTGTCTGTGTAGCAGCTGTAAGGCCTGTATGGTCCCATCAGAATTGGCTTATGATTTGGTAGCCAAAAGCAGGAGTGGGTACAAAGCACAGAAGACATGCAAATATTCCATTCACGTGTCATCTCTGTTTTGGATCCACTCCTATTTTTTTGGGCATTAGCAATACTAATGGATGCTGACCAAATGCTGACTGAGTGAAGGCGGATGCTCAACCGACAGGATCAGTTTTTAGGGGTTATTGTTCTTACGGATCAGAGGAAGGACAAAATAATCAGTGAAGTCAACACAAACTTACTGCTGACACCCTCTCCACTCTGTCGGGGGAGCTCTACTTCTATAAGCGTTTAATAGAACAGGTTCTGTAGACATCTATGTGGAATCAGCTGACAACGGTGTAAAATAAGTGAGCATCTTCTTGACGCTAATATCGACCTGCAAGACTGAGTTGATACTTCAGTTATTTGGTCAGTTTTGGCCCGGTGACTGCCCAAAGTGAAGTGTGCAGTAATTCTAAGAGTGACGCCTGTCATGTGCATGTCATACTGACTCACAGTATTGTTTCACTACCACAGCAGACTCCCTATGCATGTTACTGCAAGGCACAGTGTTCTACATCACTATACAGGCTCTCTGCAGCCAGGAAATAGCTGTTTTCTAACGCAATTCGCCACAAACAAATTTGGATCGAATCAAATTGTTTAGGAAAATTCGGCGAAGTGGCTGAATTGAATTTGTTTAAAAATTTGCTCGTCTCTAGTCCTGGCCACCAGAGAGACCGCCACTTTTGTCTGTAGTGTGCAAGCACGGCCACCGATGCTGGATTGTAGGGTGGTCATAACCATGAAAGCAAGCAATGTATGATCTGATGGAAAAATAAATCCAGCCAGCAAAAGAAGCAATATGGACAATCACAATACATTAGTAAGTGCCTTGTATTAGCGTTCTCTACATATTAAATGCCACTTGCTGAAGTAAGATGATGGAGTGCAAAAAATCCAATATACACAATAGTAAGTTCTAAATTATTCCCACAATATCAGCGCCATGAACTGAGTTACAATAAGCAGTTTATTTAGAATTACTGTACACTATAGTGTAATGTACAGTACACTGTCAGACTCTGGAGTGTCAAAATCCATGCATGGAGTCATTCTTCAGAAGCCTGATGAAAATCTTAAAATTGGACCCTCTATTTCTGCCTGATTATTTACCTGCAGTTAACCTGTTTGATACTGACTTGACCTCATATGTGGCAACACTGTGTATTTCTGTAATGATATACAGTAATTAATTCTGCTAAATGCACATTATCTATACAAATGCTTTTTTGAATCACAGGCTACATGATACATTCAGATTGATTTGTTCTGCCTCAATCAATATTGTAGCAATATAAATCCTATAAGTTGCCATCAGTGGTGATGTGTTCAGACACAGCTTGTGACCGCTGAGGCCATAGATTGACTGGCAGCAGTGAGATGCTTGTAAATGGCAAGTCATACTTCTGGTCCAAGAGGGACTGGAAGCAGAGGAGATGGAAACATAACATTTGACCCACACCACACATGACTTTTTTTATTTTTTACTTTTTCACTGAGCCTGGCCATCTTAGCAGGGCTTCAGGTCTTTGAGATCCCTTGATCCCTTTTAGCACATAACTAGAACCTTTAAAACTGTAATGTTCTAATCTATGACTTTGCAAAAGCTGGAATAGCAATGAGAAAGAGCTTGGACTGTATTTTTGTAATGCTATACTTCGAACTTATACCATATGTATAAGCTCTGCTTGCCACAGATGACAACATTCTTGTTAAAAGAAATCTGTCACCATTTTTATGGTGTCCTAACTAAGGGCAACATAAACTAGTGACAGATCTCCTGAGTAAAATGCTGGGTTACTTTTAATTGACCCAGCTGTTTTGCTAAATTCTTCTATTGAACATCTCCATTACTTGCCAATGAGTCCTGATATTTATGAGCCCTTGGCTCTTCCCACCCACCTGCTAATATTTACATAAACAAACTGTCAAACAGAGGCAGGTGGGCGGGGAGAGTTGTGAGCTCATGAATATCAGGACTCATTGACAAGTGATTACGTTTTTAGAACCTAGCTGTCACGAGGGTGTCAAGAACCACGCCTGACTCCATTATACCCGGGGTCAGGAAGTTGCAGCGGTTGGCTGTGCGCTCTATGTAAGATAGGGCTGTTTCCTTATGGTAGCTTTCTGGGTTTGCTTTGCAACCCTTTTTGGCTCACTCAGGGATCCGTAGCTCCTTCTCCTCAGCTGTTCCTTGTCCAGCACTCCCAACCTCCTTATATTCCCCTCTCACACTTCTCTGGTTGCCAGATATAGAGCTTCCTGCCTGGACATCTATTCTGACCCTCTGGAGCTGTGTTGCTGCGTTCTCTGGTTGTTGGTCCAGAACGCTACCCTCCGGATCCCTCTTGGACCTTTGTGGTCTGCTGTGGTCGCCCACCTGGGTGTATGTGTTTGTCTGTATTGTCTGTCCTCTCCCTGATGTTTCCCTCTTAGTGTCAGTGGTGCGGACTAGCGATCCCACCGGCCCGTTCACTATCTAGGGCTCATTTTAGGGAAAGCCAGGGTTTAGGCACGTGATCGGCGTACGGGTGAGGAACCCGTCTAGGGACGTCAGGGCAGTCAGGTGCCAGCCGCAAGGTGAGTCAGGGGTCACCACCTTTCCCTCTCCCTTGGGCAGGGCTTTCCCTTTTCCCTCCCTGTGCGTGACGCCGGTCATTACACTAGCAGCATAAAACTAGTGACAGATTCCCTTAAATTTTCAGAGGCTGGAAGTCTGCCTTGATCATGTCCTTCTGATATGAGTGCACAGTTTTTAATGTATCAGAGCTATCGATGGCTGGGTTCAGACACAGAACAAAAATATACTCTTGAGTCTTCCTTAAAAATTTGCACAAAAGTTTGATACAACATTTGCATGTACAATATTACAAATGGATTTTGTCACAGATTTTATTATAGATTTTCTGCTGTGCAACTGCTAAAAAGTACAGCATGTCTAGAATTTGCTTTTTTTTTTTGCTATACAATACACACAGGGATTTCAGTAAAACTCATTCACTTACACTGTAATTTTGTTGCAGAATTTGGATGTGGATTCTGCAACCAACATTGCACAAATATGGGATGTATGAACCCAGGCTTACAATGGAATAAGCTTTATTCTATACAACTGGAAAACTCCAATGTATTTGCTGTATCTGCAGTGTCAGCATAACTTTGTTCTGTTCTTTGTTCTCACCTAAAGACTATACATACCGATACCCAACTGACAGCCTAGGGGGTCACATGTAACCCCTTAGTATTTTACCTGCAGTTCTGGACCTTAAAGGTAAGAAACTAAGAAATCACCTCAGGCAAGCTCACTGATATGAGAAGCACTGTTGTGTTGTTATGCTGCTTAGAAGAATGATGACTTTTGTGAATGTTACAAAATTGTACTTTTACTATTTTTGTATAGCTTCCAAGTTATATACTGTGATTTATGAATATAGAAGGTATGGTTAACATTGGTTTACTGGTTAGGTTGCCAAGGTGATGGACCAGCATCCCCCCCCTAGCAAGTGATTCTTGTCTGAGGAGATCTGCAGGAAGGACATGACAGAGAGTCTCTTCAGACCAGGCCTTAAGCTCAGAGAACCTTTATCTCTGAGGATTCACCTGGATAGGAAACAACTTTAAAGCCAGATAACTCCTGAGAGAAGGAGACAAGCCATCTTAGAAGATAGTACACATAAAACTGTATGAGCCGGTCACCAGCCAGTATCTGTGTATGCATGAAATACATGTGAGTGCATTGGGATAGTGTTGGATGAAATGATCAGGTTCTGAGCAATAATGTAGAAGGGGGTGAATGTAGAAGAGTGAAATTAAGGAATGTTATGGGCCAGCCTTCATTAATGTGTTTTTAGGCACATTGTCTCGGGTACTACATTCCAGTTTCTATAAATCCTCAGCCCTTTGTCCCCAACTGTGGAGGGGAGAAGTCATATGTATGTTAGGTGAGCATGCACATTGCTGCTCTATGCAGTGCAATACACAATGTATAATTTACAATGATGTAACATACAAGCCTAGTAAGTCTAGATGCCTACACACATTAAATGGTACAGTCTGTGCAATTCTCCAATCATATTTTTTCCATATTTTTTGGCTAACCTCTGGTACTCCAGATGTGGTAAAACTACGACTCCCTAGATATTCACTTGCTTGGCTGTTCTCAGAACTCCATAGAAATCAATGGAGCATGCTAGGAGTCGTAGTTTCACCACAGCTGGAGTGCGGGAGGTTAGCCATCACTGGCATATACAATAAAAAATAAAAAATCTATTGTGTAGTCGTCTTGCATTCATGTGACATACAGATGCAGCAGACTTAAGAGTCAAAGTCATAACATGTTAGGCTACTTTCACACTTGCGGCAGAGTGATCCGGCAAGCAGTTCTATCGCCGGAACTGCCTGCAGGATCAGGCAACCTGCATGTAAACGGACAGCATTTGTAGACGGATCCAGATCCATCTCACAAATGCATTGCAAGAAGGGATCCGTTTCTCCATTTGTCATATGGACAATTTTCAATTTTTTTCCCCACATTTTTACCAGTCTGCGCATGCGCAGACCAGAAGGACATATCCGGCATTCCGGTAATTTTAATGCCAGATTCGGCACTAATACATCTCAATGTAAATTAAAGCCGGATCCGGAATTTTGGATGGGGATAATACCACAGCATGCTGCAGTATTTTTTTTTCCGTCCAAAACGCCATTCAGTGACATCCTGATGCATCCTGAACGGATTGCTCTCCATTCAGAATGCATTAGGCTAAAACTGATCACTTCTTTTCCGGTATTGAGCCCCTAGGACGGAACTCAATGCCGGAAAAGAATAACACTAGTATGAAAGTAACCTTACCTAGATGTGATAACTTACAAGTGTGGTTGTTAACTCTACTTCATCCGTAGTTATGCATATGAGCTATGAATTGTATATAAACTGGTGGATTTCAAATCTATTTGAAAAGGTGCTTTTCTGCTTTTCAGATTATAAGTGTATGTAGCCTTAAAGGGGTTGTCCGAGTTATATATATATATATATATATATATATAAATATATATATATACAGTTGCAAGAAAAAGTATGTGAACCCTTTGTAATGATACAGATTTCTGCACAAATTGGTCATAAAATGTGATCTGATCTTCGCAACAATAGACAATCACAGTCTGCTAAAACTAATAGCACACAAAGAATTAAATGTTACCATGTTTTTATTGAACACACCATGTAAACATTCACAGTGCAGGTGGGAAAAGTATGTGAACCTATTTTTTTATTTTTATTATTCTAATGTGCCTTAAATCATCCTAAACAGACACGAGTCACGTGATCCCCAACGTCATCCACCAGGCTCCAGTGGTGACATTTCATGTATAGGCTTATCCCTGCTGAGGGAGTGGCCTGGCTCTGTACACGAAACGTCAGAGCCTGTGTGCCCGCCCCTCTCTCAGCATCTAGCTGCCGGCTGGCTCCTATGAGAAATCGTGCATACGCGATCCCTCACCAGTGCGTTGGCAGCCCTGTCAAAACAGCGGTCCCATCACAAGTGATCCGGCCCATAAGCCCCCCCCCCCCCCCCCCCCCCCCCCCCCCACGACCAGATGCACATAGGTAATTCTATGTGCATATAAGAATATATCTATATCTAGGTATATAAAGATCTATATCTATAAATATATTGCTATATATATATTGGCAGAAGAACCTGGCTTTTCACAGGTATATTTAATCTATTTTATTTAATGTTTCTGTGTGTCGTTAAAAGATAATCGACAGTATCACCCATAACAGTGACATCTACAGTACCCCGCCCCCTTAACAGTGACCTCCACAGCCCCCCAACCCTTAACACTGATTTCCCCCACAGTGCCCTGCCTCCATAAAATGGGACCTCCACAGCAGCCCACCCCCTTAAGGCTCCATTCACACATCCGCAACGTGTTTTGCGGATCCACAGAGCCGCGGATCCGCAAAACACGGACAGCGGCAATGTGCGTTCCGCATTTTGCGGACCGCACATTGCCGGCACTATAGAATATGCCTATTCTTGTCCGCACTATAGAATATGCCTATTCTTATTTTTTGGGGGAACGGAATTGCGGACCCGGAAGTGCGGGTCCGCAATTCCGTGTCCGGGCAGCACATCGTGCTTCCCCATAGGAATGAATGGGTCCGCAATTCCGTTCCGCAAAATGCGGAACGAAATTGCAGACGTGTGAACGGATCCTTACTTTGACCTTCACAGCAGCCTGCCCCTTTAACAGAGACCTCCACAGTACCCCATCTCCTTAACAGTGATTTCCACAACACCACGCCCCCTTAACAGCAGCCTCTACAGCAATATGTCCCTTAATACTGACCTCCATAGCGTACCGTGACCTCCACTATTGGCTGATAAGGATCATGTTACCTTGTGTATGGCAGTTGGGATATAAGTGAAAGAACTGCAGGCTTCTATATTGGTTAATGTTGGTCATGTGATGATGCCATATTTGTATTCTTTGGTTAATATCTCAGAAACGGTACATGCTAGAGAGCTGAGATCCGGTCTAAAACCTTCCCGGACACCTGATGTACCTGTGTGCCAAATTTCATGATTCGACGAAATGCGATGGTGCGGATTCCTTTAGCGGACATACATACACTCAGCTTTATATGATATATATATATATAAAGATAAATAATTCCGCAGCACATCCAAGTAGTAAAGAAGTAAAAAAGGGCTATATATATATCCAGAAAATCACAGGGCAGCGCTCCTAGCTTCAAGCAGTTCAGGTGCCAGCGTTATCCCCTTAGTCCTGGGGTCCAAACACAATCCAAATAAATATAACGCAGCACTCCTTGGATAAAAAAGTGAAAAAATGTGATATTTATTCAACACATGTTGATACAGGCAACGTTTCAGCTCTCTCACAGAGCCATTATCAAGCCAAGTGCGATGGTGCGGATTCCTTTAGCGGACATACATACATACATACTCTCAGCTTTATATGATATATATATATATATATATATATATATATATATATATATATATATATATGTTTTTACATTAAACATATTTTTCAAATAATTTTTGGTGATATTATTTTTAATGTTCCATGTCAATATCTGTATTGCAAAAAACTAACAAAAAACAAAACCAAAAAACAAACAAACACATAAAATCATTCATTTTTTAAACAGGCTAATAAGCATAATAATAGGCATCAGTTCTTGGTCTGTACAGATCACTTTACTGCAGTAATCTCCTTATCACTAGAAGCAGGATTACAATGACAGAAAACACCTCTATACTGTATATATAGAGATCCACCATTCAAAATAGGTGATGTCAAAGCTTATCCACTCCCTCCTGACCTCTGCACAGGTAACAGAGCATAGAGCATAGAAGTCAATGACTTACCCTCCAGATCATTGTGTCTATGACACACAGTGGCTGCTGTGAAGCATATCTCTAAAAAAATATAAAAGGATATATGCCGCTATCATTTTTTTTTCTGGCAGAAAAAAATTTCAGTGACAATGAATGGTTTATTATTGCAGTCTATGGGAAAACTACTGTTTTCTATTGCCCGATGTAGGGCTCAATAGGAACTTAACTATGGCAGGCCTGGGAGTCTGTCATATTGGCTTAAAGCTGTCATAGCAACTAAATCGTTCTGTCACAGTGGGGAGTGGGGAAAACTCCCCACCGTACAATGTCAGGTATAAAGGAGAAGCAGCTAGGCCAGGACGCCGGAATCAGGGAGCAGGTCACCACCTAAAGCGTCCCTAATCCTCACCCTATCTCCTCACCGTATGAGCGGACCTGGATGGTAGGACAGCTCATACCAGGATACCTTAGGCCCTGAGTCACCTTGATAATCCCTCACATAGGAACAGGGGAGAGACGACCTGTTCTTCCCAGACACCAATGAACAGGAGTCTCAAATGGCCTAGCAGCAGGAAAAGGCAAAGACAATATTCAGCAACAGAGTCGGCAGGTAAAAACACCAGAAACACACTTACCTGCCGCAGCCACCACGACTGGAACCCGTGCAAAAGTACAGGTGCCCACACACCAAATAGGACACCGCACAAACACCACACACAGGTAAGCAGCACTCCAGATTCTGCCTGGGCCCAAAATAGCAAGGTGCACTGCAGCCCCAGGCAGCACTGCATACAGACTGATGGTTCACCCCTCCGGGAAACAAGCCCCCTTCTGGAGGTACAACACACACAGTGTAATGTCTTGCACACATGTAGGGACAAACACCAACAACATTCCAGACATGTAACAACAAACAAGACGTACAACAAACCCTGAACATAAACCCACACCAAACATACAACAAGTGAGGTTGGGTACATAGAGGATACAAGGAAGACAGAGGAATGACATAGCAGATGACATCGTACAAGGTGGCCCTCAAGGACTGGGCAGATAGAACACCCTGGACTGGAGCAGAGCTCCAGCACCAACGACAGCTCAAGTACAACTGACTCCAGCCAGGAAGCCACGGGAGATAAAAGCCAAGTGACCACACCCAGTCAGGGAGTTAACCCTTACAGCACCAGACAGAGGGAGGCTGCAACTTAAAGGGGAAGAGCACACACCAGCCAACACGCAAAGCGTAACCACAGGCTGTGACAGTGCCACAACATGCTATAACAACAACACGTTGCCAACGGCAACTGCAAGTGTGGCAAAAGTGTCACGGCGCACATAGCAACGGCCGTGACAAGTTCCTGCAATGTTGATGCAGGGAAGCCGTTGGCTCCTGGTAAATGACCCATCAAGTGCCGTGGTGGGTATTGACCAAGGCATCTGAAGGGTTAAATCTCTGTGATAGCAGTTGTTTGAAGCGTAAAGGGGTTATGCCATGACTAATGTAAAAAATAAAAATCAGACATCATATAGAACATGACAATTTTTTTCTGACAAAGCTAGAACCAGCCCTGTACCAGACATGGATCCAGAGATCTCCCCATTCATTGCTCTGCTAGATTTATATCAAGCTGACAGCTCAAGAGGAGTGTCTTTTCTGCGGCAGCTAAGGGGGCGGTCCATGCTCTACCTATCACAGCTCAGAAGGCAGTTGAGTTGAAGGATGAAACTGAGCATGTGCGGCCATCTCAGTAATCAGGATAAAGAAATAAAAAAACAGGATACAATTTATTGAATAATTCAGTGGCTATGCTAAATTTTTAATGACATGAAACTACAAAAAAAGATTTCAGATCCAGGTGCTGGTTTGAAAACTGTAGAATATTTTTTGTGGGACAACCCCTTTAAGTTGCTTTAAGCTCCTAGTTCTTTCCTCAAGCTTATAGCACTGGAGTTCTTGTCCATAAGGCCCTACGTTTGGACAGTCAAGACCTTGTGAAAGAGACCCCAATGTAAGGCTTAAGCAGCCCAGAAACTGCAAATACCAATAGGTCTAATGTGTCCTGTGAATTTCTGGGGGTTCTTGGCTGCAAATTATTTTGGATGTTTGTCTGGGGTCTGAATTAGTTTAGAGGTCTTAATTCATTTTGGGGTCTGGTCTAGGGTATTGATTGTTCTAGGATCTAAATTAAGTTAAGTGTGTGAAAAAATGGGGATCTTGTCTGGGGACTATACATGTGATATGGGTGTTGCTAGTGTGAGGTGGAGACTTCTTTCAGGAGTAACATGCCAGTGGGAGTCAGCAGGAGCCAGATGCAGCAGCCTGCTCTGCTTATTGGTTAGAGACTGTACTCTGTACAGCCAGCAGTTTCAGTTTTTTTTTAATGTTGTCCTCCTACACCCCCACATAGCCCAAGAATACATAACTGCCCCCGACCCCCCCTTTCTCCCCTGACCATCTACAGAACTCCTGTCAGGTTGCATCTCCTCCAGGGGCAGACTGGCCATAGACCCCACAGGGAAATTTCCTGGTGGGCCAATGCCAAGTTGGCCACCCGGGCCCCCCTTATGGCCGCTGTTCAGGTACATAACGATCTGATCCTCTCAGCGTTAATTAATTTTAGGACCACCAGACACTTATATACCTGCCCAGCAGCCATTGGGACCCTCCTGAATTCAATTGTATCACCGTCCTCAGTATGTTGATAGGGCAGTATTGTATGCTGCACTGTGGTATTTGGTTTTGATGTTGCAGTATTTTTTGGTGCACTATGGCAGCGCCTACTTCTGTTGACCCTGGTTACTTGTGTTTCCCCCTTTTGTCAGTTTGGACTCGCCTACAAAATGAGGCCACTTTTATTTTTTTCCCAGCCACTTTCAGTTCCTAGTCCGCCCCTGATCTACTCTCTGGCCTTATTCCTGTCCCTGCCTCTTTCTATTCTCCCAGCCATTTCCTCACAGGGCCCTGACACCTATTCTGTCCCCCTTACACCCATTCAGAGCCCCTGCCCACCTAATGTTGCTGTCTTGCCCTCACATACTGTACAGCATCTGCCAGTTTGGGTCTCCCTCATCCTCATGACCCATTCCCAGCACTTATTTTGGAGACTCCTGAACTGTACGGGGCCCTGACTCCTGCTTATAAGGGAATAGGTGGTATAATATTAAGCAGTCTCTCTCTATGACACATCCTGACACATAAAGGTGTTTAGTGTAAAAGAAATCCATTGAACAAAATCTCTGCACATGTTTGCCATTCTGCTTTATCCGGTGTGTAAATGAACCTGTATCTGAAATTAGATTGCTTATTATCTGCAAAAAAAGCCATGTTCTTAATGAGAAGCTCTCTGTTCCTCAAGCTACATGCAAAACATAATATCATAATCCCAACTCCACAACCAACATGGTTGGTTCCTTTGGGCTTGCATTGGTAGCTCTGCATTGCATCAAGCCTGCTATTTTATCTCCGGGTCCCTGATGTTGCTTGTTTATTACCAAGTTCATAGCATTTTGCCATAAACAACTTCCATATACAACAGGTGTACAGCCGAATCCAAAAACCTTTTCAATCCAGCAGCAACAAAAACAATCCAGGAATGTTTCTCTTGTGTAGGAGTGATATTTGTTCTGCGTAGGTTTCTTACAAATGAGTCTATTTGTTAGTGGAAGCCTCTACAAAAGTTTTTGCTCTTGATGTGATCAGACCTGATTTTGCCCTTAAATGTTCAAACTGTGAAATAAAACATCTCAACTGGAGATCTGTATGTTGTATATTTTAAAGCTGTGTCCATATGTGTGAGTGTTATAGAAAAAAGAACAGTACAAGTCCCAATCCAATTTACAGACAAGGACTAACCCAAGGTCACAAAGAGCAAACCTATTCTCTCTCTCTCCCTATATATATATATATATATATATATATATATATAATGAGTCTATTTGTTAGTGGAAGCCTCTACAAAAGTTTTTGCTCTTGATGCGATCAGACCTGATTTTGCCCTTAAATGTTCAAACTGTGAAATAAAACATCTCAACTGGAGATCTGTATGTTGTATATTTTAAAGCTGTGTCCATATGTGTGAGTGTTATAGAAAAAAGAACAGTACAAGTCCCAATCCAATTTACAGACAAGGACTAACCCAAGGTCACAAAGAGCAAACCTATTCTCTCTCTCTCCCTATATATATATATATATATATATATATATATATATATATTTATATAGTATCTCCAAGATCACAATTCTGCTCTACAAACACAGGCTCTGTTCTCCCATTGCTCCCTTTGGAGTATTAGAAAGCTCTGTCATGTTTCTTTTGATGACTTTTAAAGGTTAGAGTGACATTAGAAATCTTCAGGAGATGAAATACACGTCTGAACAATAGAAGAATTTGAAAATACGGAATTGTCTAAGCTAAGACATTTATATGCAAATGTTCTTTCTTTACAAACATTACACAAGAGGAACATTAATTATACCTTGATGCATTGATAAATGACTCAATGCACTTACTCTTTTTCGTTAATAGAAATGTGGATCTTATTGAATATGAAAAATACACCATTTTTTTCATAGTCGAAAATATTTCATACTTCAAAACAAAAGCAAATAGAATTAAACGGAAAGCATACCACATCATGACCAGCTGGAAGCCCTCCAAAGATGTTTTCAAAGCATCTGAAGATGCAGAGAGAAATCGGTCCATTAGCCAATTATTTTCTCTGTATGTTATGTACAGTAACCTCAGCAAATATTGGAGCTTATTCAGAATGCAAATAGATCCATAGACACTGTATATACCATTGCCAAGGGAACATATTCGTCCATATTGTACATGACATGAGCCATTTTCTGACACATTTCTGCATCGGCTAGGGTGCTGAATGAACAGATATAAAAAAAAAGAATTCAAGTGCTCCACTTAGTTGGTCACTGAGGACGTCTGCTACCTTCCCACCAATGTCACTGGGGACTAGAATTTGTCATGATACAAATTACATGCATTATCACAGCACAAACAACCCCCGACAGAATATTCCTAGGGTATTGTAGAATCAGGTTTTTCTTGAAGCTATTGGGTATGTTTGTCCAAGAAGAAAGGTAAGGGAAGACACACCTGTCGTTCTAATATATACAGTACAGACCAAAAGTTTGGACACACCTTCTTATTCAAAGAGTTTTCTTTATTTTCATGACTATGAAGACATCAAAACTATGAATTAACACATGTGGAATTATATACATAACAAACAAGTGTGAAACAACTGAAAATATGTCATATTCTAGGTTCTTCAAAGTAGCCACCTTTTGCTTTGATTACTGCTTTGCACACTCTTGGCATTCTCTTGATGAGCTTCAAGAGGTAGTCCCCTGAAATGGTCTTCCAACAGTCTTGAAGGAGTTCCCAGAGATGCTTAGCACTTGATGGCTCTTTTGCCTTCACTCTGCGGTACAGCTCACCCCAAACCATCTCGATTGGGTTCAGGTCCGGTGACTGTGGAGGCCAGGTCATCTGGCGCAGCCAGGGCCGTCTTTAATATTGATTGGACCCTGGGCAAGAATTTACTTGGGCCCCCTGGATCCCGCCCCCCCCCCTACACTTTGTTGTACTTGCTATACAGCAGCACTTACCTGTCCAGGGCCTCCAGGTGACGTCTCCTCTCTGTCATCATCTTCTCTGTAGATCTTCTCTCTCATCATCTTCTCCACTCGGTCTGGACAACTCCTCTCAGCCGCATCGTCTCTGCAGAGTGTGACACCCCAACTGGAGTCCCCACTGTGTTATCCTGCTGCCGCCAGGGGTGTAGCTATAGGGGGTGCAGAGGTAGCAGTCGCTACCGGGCCCAGGAGCCTGAAGCCAAAGACACTTGTGCCGCATAAGAAGACACACAAAGCACTGAGGGAAGGGGGGCCCAAGCTGAACTCTTGCACCGGAGCCCACAAGCCTTTAGTTACGCCCCTGCCCCCCCCCCCAATACCCCCAAATACTATCCTGAAGAAACATTACTGCCCCCCATAGTAATAGTGCTCCTCATAGTCCCACCAATAGTAATTCCCTTCTAGAATGCCCTCATTAGTAACACTGCCCCAACCGTGATAATGCTCCTCAACAATGCCCCCATTATTAGAAGAGCCCTCCCATATTAATAATACCCTCACAGAGCGCCCCAGTAGAAATAAGGCCCCCTATTGTTCCCCCAGTGGTAATAAAGCTCCCTACAGACCCCTCAGTAGTAATAAGGCCCCCATAGTGTGCTTAGTACAAAAAAGGCGGATCTATAAGACACTCCTATAGTGCCCCCAGTAGTAATAAGACCACCTATAATGTCCCCTGGATATGCAGTGCCCCCTGCAGTTATAATCCTCCCTCCACCATACAGTCCCATGTAAATAACATCACCTCCTCCCTAGCCGCCTCCAACGCACAATCCCATGTAAACATCACCTCCTAAGGTTACTTTCACACTTGCGTTCGTGCGGATCTGTCCTGTACTTGTACAGGACGGATCCGCACCGATAATACAAACTAATGCATCCGTTCAGGACCGATTCGTTTGTATTAGATTTGAATTTCTAAGTCCCAATACGGATCCGTCCTGACTTACATTGAAAGTCAATGGGGGACGGATCCGTTTACAATTGCACCATTTTGTGTCAATGCAAAGGGATCCGTCCCCATTTACTTACATTGTAAGTCAGGACGGATCCGTTTGGCTCCTCAAGGCCATGCGGACACAAAAACACTGCTTGCAGCATTTTGGGGTCCGCCTCCAAAACGGAATGGGGGGCTGTACGGAGCCGAACAAATGCATTCTGAATGGATCCGCATCCATTCAGAATGCATTGGGGTTAAACTGATGCATTTGGGGCTGCTTACAAGCGGATCCCCAAACCCAAGTGTGAACGTAGCCTAAACATTAAGTTCCATGTACATAAACCTCATTCCCCCCACCATCCACATTCAACATACAGTCCCATGTAAATAACATCAGTCCCTTCCCCAGCCACCTCAAGCACACAGTTCCATGTCAATAACATCCCTCCCTTCAGCCCTAACATACATCCCAGTTAAATAACTACAACCCCCAGCATTGCTCTGCCTCTCCCTTAACTTACCTCTCCAGTCCTCATATACAGACATCAGCATTAGGCTCCTTCTCCTCTTCACTCCTGTCCAATCCTGCACTGGTCACATGATGGTGACATCATCCAGGTCATCCTATCACAGCCTGTTTTGCTGATCACATGACCTGTGATGTCACCACAGGTCCTTCACCTCTTCCTAGACAGTGTATATTAGATTCAATTGTATTGCCGTTCTGTGTACGGCAATACAGTTGTATCTAGCAGGCAGGCAGGACATTCGGGGCCTGGGACAAAACATCAGGGGCCCAGGCCCCGAATGTTTTAACCTAGTGAATGGGAGTCGGGAAACGGAGCTCCCTTGGGCCCCCAGGAGCAACTGGGCCCGGGGCAGCTGCCCCTTTTGCCCTGCGGCAAAGACGGCCCTGGGCGCAGCACCCCATCACTCTCCTTCATGGTCAAATAGCCCTTACTTTCAAAGATTTCCCAATTTTTCGGCTGACTGACTGACCTTCATTTCTTAAAGTAATGATGGCCACTTATTTTTCTTTACTTAGCTGCTTTTTTCTTGCCATAATACAAATTCTAACAGTCTATTCAGTAGGACTATCAGCTGTGTATCCACCTGACTTCTCCTCAACGCAACTGATGGTCCCAACCCCATTTATAAGGCAAGAAATCCCACTTATTAAACCTGACAGGGCACACCTGTGAAGTGAAAACCATTTCAGGGGACTACCTCTTGAAGCTCATCAAGAGAATGCCAAGAGTGTGCAAAGCAGTAATCAAAGCAAAAGGTGGCTACTTTGAAGAACCTAGAATATTACATATTTTCAGTTGTTTCACACTTGTTTGTTATGTATATAATTCCACATGTGTTAATTCATAGTTTTGATGCCTTCAGTGTGAATCTACAATTTTTATAGTCATGAAAATAAAGAAAACTCTTTGAATGAGAAGGTGTGTCCAAACTTTTGGTCTGTACTGTATATATATATATCATACATTTCTAAACAATTGTTTAAGGGCGTGATCCATCTCATCCTTTTATGGCCAAGATGGTAAACACCAGCCAGGGGAGATGAGTTGCAGATTTACAGAACTCCGGATTTACAGGAACAATGTGGTTTACTGTGCTATGCTATATGCATAACTCCCATTCACTGCTATCTTCCCCTGGTTGGCACTTACTGTGATTATTCTCATCTTGGGCATGAGAAGTTGAGACGGCACAACCCCTTTAAGGGACATCTGTAAGCAGATTTGTACCTATGAAACTTACTGACTTGTTGCATGTGCTCCTGGCAGCTGTGTTGGTCCCATGTTCATTTGTGGCTGCATTGCTGAGAAAAATTATGTTTTACTATATGCAAATGAGCCTCTAGGAGAAACGGTGGTGTTGCCGTTACATTAAGAGGCTCTGTTCCCCCTGCAACTACTGTGTCATGTGCAATTTGATTGCTAGGGTCAGGGAGTGAAAAAGTCATCACACCTGGTCCTGTCAATCAAAGTGCAAAGGGCACAGCAGTTGCAGAGAGACTTAGATGCCCATTTGTATATATAAAATATCATTTTTCTCAGAAATTTTGGCACAACACAGATGCCTTCAGCTGCCAAGTGCACATTTAACAGGTCAGCAAGTTTCATAGGTACAAAGCTGCTGACAGATGTCCTTTAAATCTTCAGCATTCAGATTGGTACATGGTTATAACACATGACTGTGCCCTGATAATTCAGGACATTGCATAAAAAAAAAAATATAAAAATAAATATAAATATATATTTTCTTTTCTCTATTCACAGAATAAGATCTTACTGAAATGTTTGACTTTGTCAGTAGTTATCTCGTGCCCCGCAGCAGGAGAAAAGTCTAATGGTGTACAGCTCTCTCTATATACTGTATTATGCTTGTATTACATTCAAGATCCTTAACAAGAAGAAAGTTTCTAAAGCCAGAGAAGTGTTTTCTAAGAGGTTAGTGATCTGCTTATTACTACAAAGCTCTTCATAACAATGATATTAGGAATACCATGAAATAATTTGGAAACTATTTTGACAGTGTGTCATGGATGACGGGCTGTACGTTACTTTCACAAGTGGAAGGAATATTAACTGCTTTACACGTTGCTACAATAATAACTATAGGAAAAGAGTCAATAAAATATTAGCATTGATTATGAAAATGATGTATTATGTCTAAGCTCTATTTACACAAAAAGAACAAAGGATCTCTCCAACATGCCCAAATCTTCTTTCCTCTGTCAGGAGGAGAGGCTTTATTTAACATGTTTGGCCAGCTTTAATCCAAGACTGGAAGTTAACTTCCATAACTGCCTCTGCTCCGCTGTCCTGTTCTTTCTCAGGCTCCTATATGAATTATTGTCTGTGATGACTATGGTTAAAATAGAATAGATGGATAGATGACAGATAGATAGATAGATAGATAGATAGATAGATAGATAGATAGATAGATAGATAGATAGATAGATAGAAGAACAGACTCTGCTGCTGTTGGAGTACTCCTCCAATTCAGGCCAGGTGCTTTGAATTAGCAGGAGACTGCTAATACATTCCTACTAGTTCTCAGTTGTAATTCCTGAGAGTACATGGAAAGGTCAGCTTTTGACATTTGTTCACATGGTGCGGTACTGCGTGGTTGCCATAGTGGCTGTGATGTTGTGCCTGTAGGTTGGTGGAGCCCAGTTCCAAGGAGGCTTAGTCTGAAAACTGGGGTGCTCCTAGACTGCTGGGTCATGCCATCTATTGGTGCAATGCTGTGGCATCGGTGGTCGCCACGTGGTACTGCTCCAAATTAGAGCAAAGGTACCAATTTCTAGAGGCAACCTTGACGTGGAGATTGGGCTTATAGCTTTTCTTTTCAAAACATATACAAATATTTTGTGTAGATTTTGGGGCTGTATAATATTAATTACATTGAGAAGGAATGTTAATTGTGCTGAGAAGCAATGATATATCAATGCATAGCTGTCACGGCCACGGTTATGGCCGTGACTCCTTGGGAGCCGCATACTGTTCCCCGCGGTTTTGGGTTGTAGTTTCAACCGCAGCTTGAGGCATAATGTAGTTGGCCTCAGGTGCGGTTGCCGTGGACAACTGCTATGTGTGCGGTTTCCTAGGAGTTGTGTGCGCGTTTGTAGCACTTTTGTATGTTTGGTGTGCACTTTGTGTATGTTTGGTGTGCACTGACATTTTCCCTGCACTGTGGCTGTCCGTGGCAACGTTTGGTGGTATGATGTACATGTGGTGGCAGTGTCCCGGCCTTCGGGCTGACTCCCAGGACACGCTTGCCACCCATGTCATTGCCTGCGGCAACAGCCACAGTGTGTTTATTGTTTGGACACTTCCCCTTTAAGTTATGTTTTCCCTTCTGTGGTTTTGGAAGGGTTAACTCCCTTTCAGTGTGTGTTAGTCACGGGGTGTGTCTGATCGTTGGGTGTGGCCTCTTGGCCCTATAAAGCCTCAGTTGTAGGCAGTAGCCAGAGAGGGTGTTTCAGCCATGCTGGCTGTAGACATCCTCCTGGTTACTTACCAACTGCCAGTGGGGGCCAACCTTCTGGTCATAAGCAAATATATGTCCTTTGGTGTCTGGAAGATGTGTTTGCTTTTATGTTTCTTTATTGCACCTGTGGTCCTGGGTTCCCGTGTGTTGTGTGTTTGTGTGCTGAGTCCTGCTGTCTGTGGGCAGTACACCCACATGGGTTTCAGGCTTTGCTGTCTGTGGTAGGTCTCTGTTATGTTTGTGACAAGTACCTGCCATTGCCACAGGTTGCATTTGTTTCCCCTTGCTTGCAGCTTGGCCAGTGAGACTCCTGTTCCTCTGGATCCAGAAGGAACAGGATGTCTTACTCTGACTCCTAGCCTAGGGATCGGCGGAGGGCGAGTAGGGATCCGAGGTTCCTGCGCATGGGTCCTCCTACCTTCAAGGTCGGCCCATGCAGGTAGGAGTTAGGGTCAGGTTAGGGATGCTGTAGGAGGTGACCTGCTCCCTAATCCTGTTTGTCCTGGTCAAGCAGCGACCATCTTCCTTCCGGCACACGGCTGAGGGTTTCCCCCATCCTCAGCCGTGACAATAGCATGTGGACTTGCCATCCATGCTTTTCTCTTTCTCTCATATCCTTCTTTTGCCATGATCCTTAACATCTCAAGTTGGCAACTAAATTACAGATCTAGCAGACAACTAACACCAGGTACCTTAACACGCAACCTTATTGCACCACTTTATATAAAAAAAAAGTAATATTGAAGTATATTAAGGTTAATGTATCTGCAATACACATATACACAGTTCCAAAGATGGAAGCAGAGTGTAAGGCAGAGAAGGCAAACGGGATGCTGACCTGATCCTCCTCCATAGCTCTACGACAGTTTGTAGAGAATGTATCAACATGGCCTGCGGAACCCTATCCTAGAATATGAATGAAACTGGTTTGTAACAATGGCAGTTGGCAGCCGCCAGTGTGCAGCGCATTTTGCTATGTACCTCAGTCGAACTGCACACAAGGCTTCTCCTCTCAGCTGCAGGCTCCGGACCCTCTTTCCTGCACTGTTGCAGGTGGCGACAGCTTCAGTTGCACCTTGTAGGAGCCACACATGTCCTGTTTCTTTAAGGGTTCGTGCACGCCCCTGATTTCGCCTTCTCTCCAATCCCGGCCAGGCTCCACCTTTATAAGGGGGCTTCCCCCCTTCCTGTGATGCCTGAGCAATATTGTAGTTTTCTACAGCGAAGGTTCCAGCTCGTTGTTGCTGTGTTGTTATCCTGCTTCCGACCTTAGCCTGTATCCTGACCTCGTCTCTGCCTGATCCTCCTTTACCTTGCTACTCTAAAGTGTATGATTTGGATTGTCGACCATGCCTCTGTCTGCTGTTCAGCTTGTTACACCTGCTGTACCTGAGCTATTCAGCTCTGCTGTTCTAACAGCTCCAGCACTGCTTAATCACTAACTAAGCACTGCTTGATCTGATTCTGCTGCTGCGCTTCTTCCATCCAGCGACTGCTCGCTCCACCTGCCTGTATCCCCAGAGCTTGCACCGGGGCATCTGGCCTGCTCGGCCAGCTGCCATTTAGCCGGGACCATTCTTGCGGTAGCGACCTGGTGTCTCCCCTGCAGCTAAGACCAGCTTCCGCATCCTGGAGCGGGATAAAGGGTGAAGACCAGGGGAACACTTAGATTCCGCTCCAAAGTTTGGCCCAAAGCCAAACCGGTAAGTGGCACAGCGGGTCCACACCCGTTGGAGCGGTACAGGGTTGCAAACACTCCCACAGATGCTTAGGAGGGCCTAGAGGAGCTGAGCCACGGCTCCACTGCGCTCCACAGTTTCTTCACACTGATGACATGTGATTGGCCTGACAGCATATCTCATCTACAATTGCTTCAATATTATCTATTGTAGAATAGGAATTCTGATCTACAATAGATGGTAAAGATTCCTTTCTCTATCATGGCTGAATAGCCTGACAGGAACAAGATGCGATCCTACTTCCCGTTTCTGTCGGGCTGCTCAGCCCTGACAGGGTAACATCATTATCTATTCAGTTCCGGCTCTACAATAGGAAGTATTGGAGTGATCATACATAAGATATGCAGTCAGGACCTGACAGCATCTCTTACTACATCAAGTCACTTACTACATAAAAACTCAATTTACTATTATCTGTACTATAGTCTTAGTTACTTATTTTAGAAGAAACCTAAATAAACCAATGTAAAAAAAAGAATCTGAAATGTTAGTATAGATACGGTTGACTAGCCTATAATAAGAACATAAGCAGGCTTCCAAAAGCATCCATTATATGATGGAATAAAAAATCACTTTTCCAATAAACCACTAAATGCACAATACTTCCCCATCATTCCACACCAAAGTGAATGAAATATTAAAGTATTTTCTAACCTAGACAGGACAATGAATCCTTAGACCTGACAGAAACCTAAAGCTAACAAGCACTAATCATATTTAAAAAAAGAAAAAAGCAGTTTTTCACTAAATTGTTTCCTTTCTATTCTACTTTTATTACAGACAATTTGCTGTACAGTAACATCTTAACACTGTGAGCAGGTCAAATGTGATTTCTCTCCCAGCAGAACTGAGGAAATTATAATGACATAAAGATTGAAGAGACATGATAGGTCATAAATTATTTTTATCTGAATGAGTCATGACAAAGGAAATGTATTCTTTCCATTTGAAATTTAGGCAACTAAATTCTTATTTACCCACCATGGGGATCTTACCAGAAAACTTGCATAAATAATGAAAACATTTTTAACCATTGTGGGTAATTTGTAAATTGCATAAACCATATTAACACATTATACAGTAAGTGAACCCTGTGTTCTAATGCAGAACACGTAGAAGATGACAATTTGTGAGCTGATTCTCAATACTCACTAATCTTGTGGACAGGGATATATTTTAAACATCATCTGTCAGCATGATCAACCACATTAAACCAGGCATACTTCCTGGTATGCTTGATCATGCCGATTAAAATTATAAATGTATTTGTCTGCATGTTGAATCACTGCCAAGATATCTCTGTTTTTATTTAGATTCAACTGAGCAAGTTTGAGCACTGAGGGGCTGGTTACAGCCCTTGGAGAACCACTTTAGTAACACCTCTGTGCTCTACACACTCCTTCTTCCCCATTGATTGATAGGGCTAGACCTCTCATCTAGCTGTGTATTCTCCAGCTTTTGGGTCAAATCAGAGAGTCGGCACTTGTGCAGTAGACCTGATGCTGCTTTCCAAGCTCATCAGATCCACTGTGTACTGTAAGTGGCAAGTCCTGAGCCGTCGCAGCGCTTGCACAATGGATATGCTGCTACTTCCTGAGCTCGGGAAACAGCATCAGATCTACAGCACAAGTGCTAAATCTCTGAGTTAACTTGGCACAGTTGCAAGAATACAACCCTATAAATCAAGAAGGGGAAGGTGTGCAGAGCAGAAGCGTGTTACTTCTGAAGTGCTCTAAGGGCTCTAGTCAGCTCCTTGGTTCTCAAACATACTTGTTTGCATAAAATATGGAGATATATCAGCAGCAATTCAGCATGCAGACTAAAAATGAGTGAATATATTCCACTGAATCAAACCAAATTTTTTGGATAGAGACTAGGATGCTACTCTGGGTTTCTGGGTAATACAGTCCTGATCAAAAGTTTAAGACCACTTGAAAAATGGCAAAAAAACATATTTAGCATGGCTGGATCTTAACAAGGTTCCAAGTAGAGCTTCAACATGCAACAAGAAGAAATGGGAGTGAGACAAAACATGTTTTGAGCATTCAATTTAATGAAAACAATGAATAAACTGAAACAGGCTGTTTTTCAGCTGATCAAAAGTTTAGGACCACAACTCCATAAAAAAACTAAACCCCCCCAAAACAGAAATCCAGCTTCCAAATATGAACTCAGTAATGAGTAGCTCCGCCGTTATTGTTTATCACTACAAAAATTTGTTTCGGCATGCTTGATGCAAGCGTTTCCATGAGGTGAGTGGGAACATTTCTCCAAGTGGTGAAGACGGCCGAACGAAGGCCATCTACTGTCTGGAACTGTTGTCCATTTTTGTAAACTTTATTTGCCATCCATCCCCAAAGGTTCTCAATTGGATTTAGATCAGGGGAACACGCAGGATTGGCCAAAAGAGTGATGTTATTCTCCTGGAAGAAGTCCCTTGTCCTGCGGGCATTGTGTACTGTAGTGTTGTCCTGTTGAAGAACCCAGTCGTTACCACACAGACGAGGGCCCTCAGTCATGAGGAATGCTCTCTGCAACATCTGGACATAGCCAGCGGCCGTTTGACGCCCCTGCACTTCCTGAAGCTCCATTGTTCCACTGAAGGAAAAAGCACCCCATACCATTATGTTGCCCCCTCCACTGTGGCGCATAGAAAACATCTCAGGTGGGATCTGCTTGTCATGCCAGTAACGTTGGAAACCATCAGGACCATCAAGGTTAAATTTTTTCTCATCAGAGAATAAAACTTTCTTCCACCTTTGAATGTCCCATGTTTGGTGCTCTCTTGCAAAGTCCAAACGAGCAGTTCTGTGGCGCTCAAGGAGACTAGGTCTTTGAATACGTTTTTTGTTTTTGAAGCCCTTCAGTCTCAGATGCCGTCTGATAGTTATGGGGCTGCAGTCAGCACCAGTAAGGGCCTTAATTTGGGTCGAGGATTGTCCAGTGTCTTGACGGACAGCCAATTGGATCCTCCGGCTCAGTGCTGATGAAAATTTTTGGGGTCTTCCACTTGACTTTTTTGTTCCATAACCCTCAGGATCATTTAAGAAATTCCAAATGACTGTCTTACTGCGTCCCACCTCAGCAGCGATGGCGCGCTATGAGAGACCCTGCTTATGCTGTTCAACAACCCGACCACATTCAAAAAGGGAGAGTTTTTTCTCCTTTGCCATCACAACGTGTGACTACCTGACAGAAAATGACAATGAATCCACATCTTTGCACAGATTTGGCCTTTTAAAGGCATGTGGTCCTAAAATTTTGATCAGCTGAAAAACAGCCTGTTTCAGTTTAATCATTATTTTCAATTAATTGAATGCTCAAAAAATGTTTTGTCTCACTCTCATTTCTTCTTGTTGCATGTTGAAGCAATGTAAAATATGATTTTTTGACATTTTTCAAGTGGTCTTAAACTTTTGATCAGGACTGTATATACAGTGGGGCAAAATAGTATTTAGTCAGCCACTAATTGTGCAAGTTCTCCCACTTAAAAAGATGAGAGAGGCCTGAAATTTTCATCATAGGTACACTTCAACTATGAGAGACAGACTAGGGGAAAAGAATACAGGAAATCACATTGTAGGATTCTTTATGAATTAATTGGTAAATTCCTCGGTAAAATAAGTATTTGGTCACCTACAAAGAAGCAAGATTTTTGGCCCTCACAGACCTGTAACTTCTTCTTTAAGAGGCTCCTCTGTCCTCCACTCGTTACCTATATTAATGGCACCTGTTTGAACTTGTTATCAGTATAAAAGACACCTGTCCACAACCTCAAACAGTCACACTCTAAGCTCCACTATGGCCAAGACCAAAAAGCTGTCGAAGGACACGAGAAACAAAATTGCAGACCTGCACGAGACTGGGAAGACTGAATCTGCAATAGGCAAGTAGCTTGGTGTGAAGAAATCAACTGTGGGAGCAATTATTAGAAAATGGAAGACATACAAGACCACTTTTAATCTCCCTTGATCTGGGGCTCCACGCAAGACCCCCCCTTTCGTGGTGGGGTCCAAATCATCACAAGAACGGTGATAAAAAATCCCAGAACCACACGGGGGAACTAGTGAATGACCTGAAGAGCACTGGGAACAAAGTAACAAAGGCTACCATCAGTAACACGCAACGCCGCCAGGGACTCAAATCCTGCAGTGCCAGACGTGTCCCCCTGCTTAAGCCAGTACATGTCTGGGCCCGTCTGAAGTTTTCTAGAGAGCATTTGGATGAGCCAGAAGAGGATTGGGAGAATGTTATATGGTCAGATGAAACCAAAGTAGAACTTTTTGGTAATAACTCAACTCGTCGTATTTGGAGAAAGAATGCTGAGTTGCATCCAAAGAACACCATACCTACTGATACGACTATACGACTGATCCGTGTAAAGGAAAGAATGAATGGGGCCATGTATCATGAGATTTTGAGTGAAAACCTCCTTCCATCAGCAAGGGCACTGAAGATGAAATGTGGCTGGATCTTTCAGCAAGACAATGATCCCAAACACACCACCCGGGCAACGAAGGAGTCATTTCGTAAGAAGCATTTCAAGGTCCTGGACTGGCCTAACCATTCTCCAGATCTCAACCCGATAGAAAACCTTTGGAGGGAGTTGAAAGTTTGTGTTGCCCAGCGACAGCCCCCAAAGAACACTGCTCTAAAGGAGATCTGAATGGAGGAATGGGCCAAAATACCAGCAACAGTGTGTGAAAATCTTGTGAAGACTTACAGAAAACATTTGACCTCTGTCATTGCCAACAAAGGGTAAATAACAAAGTATTGAGATTAAGTTTTGTTATTAACCAAATACTTATTTTCCACCATAAATTGCAAATAAATTCTTTGAAAATCAGACAATGCATTTTTCTGGATTTTTTTTTTTTTTCTCATTATGTCTCTCATAGTTGAATGTTGAGTGTCTATGATGAAAATTACCTCTCTCATGTTTTTAAGTGGGAGAACTTGCAAAATTGGTGGCGGACTAAAAACTTTTTTTGCCCCACTGTATGTGTTGTCTGGGGGTACTGTATCTCATTACAGAGAGGGCCTAGGATGTGTCCTATGGAGGGCCTAGTATGTGTCCTATGGGGGGGGGATTTATGAAGACCAGGGTTTTTTGCACCAGTCTTGATATTCCCTGCCCTATCAGAGTATGTGCCAGCAGTCTGTGCCCCTAAACACAAATCTACAACAGCTCAGAGCTGCTATAGATTTCATACTTTATTTGCACCAGAAAAGTAGCATAAATAAATATAAATTTGATGGGGTGGCTGGTCACACCCCTTCTGACGCTCCCTTTAAGTGAAGTGGCAAGGACGGCATAAAATCTGAGAGATGCGACAATTTTTTAAGAAGTCAAAGCCACTTTTCAGATGCAAAGAAGATGATAAATCTATTCTTTCCTTTATGTGTGCAGAGTATTGTAGGCCAGGCAATGCTCCTCTGGGTTTCGGGGAAACATATTCAAATTAGCTTTCCTAAGCATAGCTGATGCTGGCAGATGTAAGATGTGCAATTTTTTATATATTTTCCCAGAAACCCAGAGGTGTGCTGACTGGTTTACATTACTCTGCAAGCATACTCGGCACCCTCCATAAGGAGAAATAGTACCCCAACCAATGCCTCTCAGACAGCCAAGCACATTTCTTTTTGTTGAGCTCTATTAAATGGTAGTTACTCAGAAAGAACTGCGTTTCTGGTGTGAGACACAGTTTTCTTTTCCTTTTTAGAAACAATTGCTTGTATGTATGTGGTCTAGAGAAGCATTATGTGGGGACATGGGTACAGCAACAGACAAAAAATCTTATTATAAGAGAAGCACTGATTGAACAGTATGTGGCTACCACCAACAACTTAGTGAATAAAAAATAGAACCAAATTGATCTATAAAAATACAATCATATTATACCACAGTAGGATAAACTATGGGCTGTGTTACATGCTCATACTGGGGAGCGAGGAACAAAAAAAAAATTGTAAAACTGCTTTAACTGACTATACGAAGAAACACTTTCCAAAGTTTTAATTTTTTCGACTTTGGAAACCAAAAAACTTGTTCTACAATATAATCCATCTTCCTATATAATCAATTAAAGGAATAAAGTTTATTCAACCTTTTGGCATCAATTAAAAAAATATAATATATATATATATATATATATCTCAAATTGATGTAAAAGTTATATATTTTCTTTTCCTTTACGTAGCTTTTTCCTGCAATGGTTTTCTAAAGTCTTTGAATAAATATCCAATAATATGACTTGAAAGTCACCTGTGGGAAATCTTTAACATCTGGTGGATTATGACAGAGGAAAGGTTCATCAGTAGGACAAATGTTATGGACCTATGACCATGATAACAATGTGATAAGCTAATTTTGACAGGTCTGACGTTAAAATTCTCACTTCAGTGTATGGACAGGCTGGGTCCCCAAGAGTGAAAGCCCCTCTGGCATATAGAGGAAAAAGCAGAGCGGAGCAGAGCCTCAACTGAAGGCCACCATAGGATATTTATGGATTTTTTTTTTTTAATTTTTTCATATTAGGTGTCTTATAACTTATATCTTGAATGATTTTGTCTGCGTGACATAACATTTCTGGTAGCATTTGAAATATGAAATATAGATAAATCATGATAATAACCTACTGTATGTACAGTATAACAATGTAGTACAGTGTATATGTTTAGTTTGAGCTGCAGAAAAGTAACATGAATCTCCTGGTCCCCAATCTAAAGTCTGTCAAAAGATTGCAATTCTATATACCATTTTTAATACTGGTGTATTTTTTGGGTGTCAGAAGGGCATTTAGCCCCAGGAGCCAAGCATAACTGTTACCTGTACACCCCCTATGGCTATTTGCCTGCTGGGAAATACTTAGTTATAGCTTAGTTGTAGCATGCATTGTACAATTCATATAATATGCTGCCCATGGCATAAGACAAAACAGTTCAGCTATTGTGTTACTTCGGGGAAAAATAAAAGCAAAATAACCAAAAATATACACTGACAGTTACAAAATATATGTAAATCTCAGTAGAAAGAATAATGAAAAATACATAGGTATTTAGCAGCATTATTAAGTAATTACTCCATTTAAATGCACTTTGCAATTGTGCTGTGCATGTTTTCATGATTGATATGGATGATATTAACAGATGTCTTGTAATAAAAGCCATTTAAATCCAATATATTCATTAAAACAAGGCATTTGTGTTTTAGAGATAAAAAATTACTCTTCATTTTGGGCAAAATGTTGATGTGCTGGCTTTGTGTGCAACATTACTGACAGAATGTGAAGCTAATTAGTAAGACATATTTTAATGTCTATAAATGTGAGGGTCATTTATAAGCCACAGAAACATTTCATTCTGAAATTCACCTCTGGTTTATGCTACACACAAGTATTTGACAAATAAATGGATAATTTTGAATATTTATCTCAACCTGTAATTGTCATTATCAGTTATTTATACTGTAACCTGAAAGTGCATATTAGAAATAAATCACAATTTCACATCACAACTACATATAATTGTTCTTCTCATTAAAAGTCTTGTCCAGGTTTAGCAAACATAACTGTAGCCCCCTCAGAAACAATGCCACACCTGTCCATGCCTCCTCATAGCTTACCAAGCACAGCGCTGTTTATTGTATAGTGGCTGTGCTTAGTATAACAGCCCAGACCCATTCACTTGAGTGGGACTGAGCTTTACATAGGCTATTTGTCTAATGAATGTTACGTCACTTTCCTATGAAGAGGCCAGAGCACTCACCAGAGCATCCTGGCATTTTTAAATAGCTGATTGATGAGGGTGTCAGGATCTGGACCCCCACAGGTCAGATATTAATGACCTATCCTGAAGATAGGTCATCAATATTCTACTCTCGGAAAACCCCTTTAAAGCCAATGAGGCTGAGCTCCAATACCACAAACCCTATGGACTCTGTTTTTGAAAGAAAATAGCCATGTATTTCCTACTTTGGACAACCCCTTTAAATATATAAGGGGATGACTTTCAATAATATAGTACATACAATAATAGACCACATAGTCCTTGAAGGCTACATATTGTGCTAGAATACTTTCATTTTTATTAAAAACTTGTTGGAAGAGGGAAAACCATTCTCTCATGTGATTGTGTAAAACAAGTATCATGGGAAGAGCAGCACTAAATGAATAGAAAATATTGCTAGTACAAAAGTTGTAGGGCTTGAACTATAACTATATCGTTTGTGCACCTCGATAATTCACCTACTACATGTCACAGCTGGAGCCTATGTGGTGGTACATGTCTGTATAGTTCCGTATAACAGTACTTAGCTGACACATTGCCATATGGTGCTCTGTATAGTATTATATTACAAAATAAGAACCTACAAAAACTTCTGTGTGCCTTCATATGAAAAGGAGGCATAAGGCTGTATAGTAAAATGTATAGATAGACTTATATTGTTGATATACAGTTGCAAGAAATAGTATGTGAACCCTTTGAAATTATATGGATTTCTGCACAAATTGGTAATAAAATGTGAACAAAATCTGATCTTCATCTAAGTCCCAACAATAGACAATCACAGTCTGCTTAAACTAATAACACACTAAGAATTAAATGCTACCATGTTTTTATTGAACACACCATGTAAACATTCACAGTGCAGGTGGAAAAAGTATGTGAACCCCTAGACTAATGACATCTCCAAGAGCTAATTGGAGTGAGGTATCATCCAACTGGAGTCCAATCAATGAGATGAGATTGAAGGTGTTGGTTACAGCTGCCCTGCCCTATAAAAAAAACACACACCAGTTCTGGGTTTGCTTTTCACAAAAAGCATTGCCTGATGTGAATGATGCCTTGCACAAAAGAGCTCTCAGAAGACCTACGATTAAGAATTGTTGACTTGCATAAAGCTGGAAAGGCTTATAAAAGTATCTCCAAAAGCCTTGCTGTTCATCAGTCCACGGTAAGACAAATTGTCTATAAATGGAGAAAGTTCAGCACTGCTGCTACTCTCCCTAGAAGTGGCCGTCCTGTAAAGATAACTGCAAGAGCACAGCGCAGACTGCTCAATGAGGTGAAGAAGAATGCTAGAGTGTCAGCTAAAGACTTACAAACGTCTCTGGCATATGCTAACATCCCTGTTAGAGAATCTACAATACATAAAACACTAAACAAGAATGGATTTCATGGGAGGATACCACAGAGAAAGCCACTACTGTCCAAAAAAACAACATTGCTACACGTTTACAGTTTGCACAAGAGCACCTGGATGATCCATAGCAGTACTAGCAAAATATTCTGTGGACAGATGAAACCAAAGTTGTGTTTGGAAGAAACACACAACACTATGTGTGGAGAAAAAGAGGCACAGCACAACAACATCAAAACCTCATCCCAACTGTGAAGTATGGTGGTGGGGGCATCATGGTTTGGGGCTGCTTTGCTGCGTCAGGGCCTGGACGGATTGCTATCATGGAAGGAAAAATTAATTCCTAAGTTTATTAAGACATTTTGCAGGAGAACTTAAGGCCATCTGTCCACCAGCTGAAGCTCAACAGAAGATGGGTGTTGCAACAGGACAACGACCCAAAGCATATAAGTAAATTAACAACAGAGTGGCTTAAACAGAAGAAAATACGCCTTCTGGAGTGGCCCAGTCAGAGTCCTGACCTCAACCCGATTGAGATGCTGTGGCATGACCTCAAGAAAGCGATTCACACCAGACATCCCAAGAATATTGCTGAACAGTTCTGTAAAGAGGAATGGTCAAGAATTACTCCTGGCCGTTGTGCATGTCTGATCTGCAACTACAGGAAACGTTTGGTTGAAGTTATTGCTGCCAAAGGAGGTTTAACCAGTTATTAAATCCAAGGGTTCAAATACCTTTTCCACCTGCACTGTGAATGTTTACATGGTGTGTTCAATAAAAACATGATAACATTTAATTCTTTGTGTGTTATTAGTTTAAGCAGACTGTGATTGTCTATTGTTGTGACTTAGATGAAGATCAGATCACATTTTATGACCAATTTGTGCAGAAATCCATATCATTCCAAAGGGTTTACATACTTTTTCTTGCAACTGTATAATGGATTTGTACAGCTTGGAACTTTTAGAGAGCCATAGTACGGTCATGTGTATGTCGCCTTGTATGTTTTCCTTTCATGCTAAAACTATACATTCTAACACAAAGAACTAGATACATGCAAATGTGTCAGAGAATAAACCATATGCTCCATTTACTAAAGATCCTTTTACACATGCAGATTGTCAGGCCAATTATCGGGAACAAACGTTCATACAAACATTCATTCCCGATAATTGACCTGTGTAAATGTGCCATAGATCATACATTCATCTATTGTATAAAGGCGTTGTTAATGCGGTACCCAAATTCAATTCTAGGAAGCAGACTGCTCTGTGTAAAGAGTGAACACTTGCCCAGAAACAATGAATCTGCATGGGGATGAAGGATCACAGTAGCGATTGTTTGTCCCCATACAGATGATATGATTGCAGCATGTAAATGCACTCACTGATAATTGCCTTGTCAGTTGTCCCATTTAAAGGGGTATTATGTGTCTTAGACACATTTTTTTGCCTCAATCGATAAGTGGGCATGACGTTTGGTTAGACAGAAAATAAAGAGGTACCATTTATGGAAATGTGAGGTATATTTATGAAACTTTTTAAAATAAAAACTGTCTTTGTTGCCCATAAAAACCAATCACAGTACAGTTTTCATTTTTCAAAAGTAGAAAAAGAAATTTTAAGAATTATTCCCATCTTGGACATTGGGGGTATATAGGATATGCCCCCAATGTCTCACTGGCAGCTGCCCTCCATTCATTTCTATGGGGCTTATGGAAATATCCGAGCACTGGCTCAGGAATGAATGCAGTGCTCCCATAGGAATGAATGAAGGTCAGCCGCGTATGCGCGGTGCACCCTCCAGCACTTTGTGGACTCCATTCTAAATATAGGTATGGGTCCCAGAGGTGGATCCTAGAGATATGCCCCCAATGTCCAAGATGGGAATACCCCTTTAAAGCTCTATTGTGATTGATTTGATCATCTCTAATAGCAACCAAAGTTGACATAGTGGAATTCGATCCGAATTTTAGAAAAAAATTGATTTGAACCGAGGTCGAATTTCCTCACTCTTCGAGGTAACGAATCGACTTTTCCCTAAAATGGCTGCTGCACATGTTATGACATGGAGCAAAGAACTCTGGGAACAAGGGATTATCCACAATGCTATGCACGCAGTCAATCAGCAGCCAGACAGCTCCTGTGATGTCTCAGTCCTATAAATAGCCTCAGCCATCTTGGATTCAGCCATTTTCCAGAGTACTTAGTACAGGGAGAGACGTCAGCAGGCGCTAGAGACAGTGCTAGGAAAGACTTTATTGTGCTGAAAAAATGATTTAGAAGTTCAGGGGAAAATTATTTAAGGTTTAGGGAAAGGATAGGGAGGCATCATCTACACTATAAAAGGAGAACAGGGTGCAATAGAAGAGTGTACAGCCTGGGTATTTGAAGTGATTCTATTACACCTTGCTGCACTTATTGGGGATCCAAATTGCAATTATACTTCTGCTTTTAGGTTTGCACTATATGATAGCTCAGTTATTGAAGCAAATCTTGCTTGCTATTGGGGTGCAAGTGCTGTGTGATACAGCCATTTACGGGGTGTATTAATAAGAAATATATGTACGTCCTATTAGCCGTTCTGCGTTTAATTTACATTGTATAAATTTTTTTGGGGGGTGTATTAATAGGGAAAAAAATACATCTCTTATTTGCCGTTCTGCTGTGAAGTTACATTGTACTACAGCCATTTACGGAGTGTATTAATAGTAATAATACGCATGTCCTATGTGACACAGTGAGGGGTTGTGTCTGGCAAGGCAGGAATTTTCCGTGCTGGAGGGCTGAGAGCCGCATGCTGGGGAAACAGGCCCTCTAAAGCCTGCTGTGGACTACTGGAGGCAGAACTGCCATCAAGGTGACTTGTGTTATATGAACTTTCCATTGTGTGTGAATTAACACCAAGACTGCAAAGTTACGTGCTGTATTGTGCAATTGCCTCAAGTGTGAATAAACACTGACGTTTTGAGTTAACTACTGGTATTTTCCCTCTGTACTGTGCCTGCTTACCATATCTACCAGAGCGAAAACCCACAATTGGTGGAGGATGCTGGCATAAGCAGTGAGGCTGACGTGAACGCTGATATTTTTGGTTTCTGCATTTTTTAGGCAGGGTTGTATGTCGTACATTAAACCAGTTGTATTACAACCAGTGCCCCACGACAAAATTGAGGCTGTTGTGGAGGCCCTCATGAAGGCTAATCTGCAGCAGCGAGAGACAAACCTGCAGCAATGTGAGGCTAGTAAGCAGCAGGAGACTAACCAGTTGCTGCTACAACATGTGATGGCTTTACAGACAGCAGGAGCAACCCCGAGTATCCACAATGCCCGGAAAGCAGTCCGTGCCATGATTTCTAAGATGACCCCCGCAGACGACATCGATCCCTACCTGGCGATGTATGAGAAAGTGGCCATAATTGAAAAGCTACCCCGTGACCTGTGGGCTGAGGTCATCACTCCATTCCTGGCATCCGATTCTCAGCGGGTGTATTTCGACTTGCCGGACGATCAAACGGCCGACTACCAAAAAGTAAAGGGTGAGATTTTGGCAAGACTGGGGGTGAATGTGTTGGTCCGGGCCCAGCGGGTACATCAGTGGGGGTTTAAGATGGCTGAGCCTGCGAGGACCCAGTATTATGACTTACTACACCTCTTGCAAAAGTGGCTACAGCCTGATGTGCTGAGTCCCACGGCTATGCTGGATAGATAATTGGCTGATATGTTCTGGAGGGCTGTGCCACCCCCTCTCCAGCACTGGATGGGCCAGATGTCTCCTGGAAACACCCTAGAAATGGTGGACCAGGTTGTGTGCTACGAGGCTACTAAGACTGTTACAGAGGGTTTTTGTGGGAGGGGGGCCGTCAAACCCCATAAATCTCCATCCCAGACCCAGCAACTTGTACCAGCCAAATACACCTGGGGTGTACCCTCTACGGACCTGGCTCCGATAGTCTGCTGGTGGTGTCAGGAGCCGGGCCATGTAAGAGCTGACTGTCCCCATCAGGTGGAACCCATGGATACTAACTATGGCTACAGTCAGTCTCTATATGTCAGGAAGCTGTGTGCAGCAGGTACCCCAAAAACTCTAAACCATCTGTGCCAGGTGGAGGTAGGAGACACTCCAGCGGAGGATCTGCTGGACTCAGGGAGTCTGGTGTCCCTAGTAAGCGCTACCCTGGTGCGGTCCACTGAGTATACTATCCGGAAAGACAGGGTTATGTGCATGCATGGAGACTTAAAAGACTATCCCATCGCCCTGCTGCCTCTAACCACAGGGGCTGGCATATGGAGTCATGAAGTGGCAGTTGCCCCAAATTTACACTACAAACTTATAATAGGGAGAAACTTCCTGGGCTTCCCAGCACTGTGGCCTGCTATGAGAGTGACTGATACCCATAAGACAGGGGTAACCCTAGCAGAGTGACCTGGCTCAGCGGGTAGACCAGAACCCTTGGAACCTGAGACTGAAGGGACAGCGGTAGGGGTGACCGCTACTTTGGTGGAAGAGGGAGAGACAACCCTGCTAAGTGTGATGGTGGGAGACGTAGAGGACTTGCCACCGGGTCCTGAATTGGTAGACCTCAATGTCTCGGGGGATAATTTTGGTACCGCCAAATGTCAGAACCCAACCCTATCCCGCGACTGGGAAAATGTGTTAATAGTAGATGGTGAACCACAACAACCTGAGGCAGAGTCAGTGTTTCCCCATTTTTTGGTTCATCAGGATATGTTGTATCAGGTAAACCAACTATAGGGTGAGCCTAAAGGACATTGTGCTTTGTCCACATAGTCGGTATGCTTCCGCTTACCTGGACGATATTGTCATCCACAATAACGACTGGGAAAGTCACCTACCCAAAGTGCAGGCTGTAGTGGACTCCCTTTGGAAAGCTGGCCTAACCACTAACCCAAAAAAATGTGCGATAGGTTTGAACAGACTAAGTACTTGGGGTATGTCATTGGGCGCGGAGTCATCAAACCCCAAGTGAACAAAATAGAGACGATACAGAATTGGCCCCGACCTGTCACCACTAGGCAAATAAAGTCATTCCTGGGAATGGTGGGCTATTACATGAGGTTTGTTCCCCACTTTGCTACTCTAGCCACGCCCTTGACAGGGCACTTGAAGGGACAAAAATCAGTGATGGTTCACTGGGATGATCGGGAGGAAGAGGCTTTTGCCACTTTGAAGTCGGCCCTGTGTTGGTCACCGGTTTTGGTGATGCCCGACTTCAAGAGGGATTTCATGGTACAAAGTAGGACTCGGTCCTGTACTGTCTCAGGAAGTCAACGGGGAGGAGCACCCCGATGTCTTCCTAAGCCGCAAGCTCACTGGAGGCAGAACTGGACTACTGGAGGCAAAACTGCCAGCAAGGTGACTTGTGTTATATGAACTTTCCATTGTGTGTGAACTAACACCAAGACTGCAAAGTTACGTGCTGTTTTGTGCAATTGCCTCAAGTGGGAATAAACACTGAGTTAAGAACTTGAATTTTGCCTCTGTACTGCGACCGCTTACCCTATCTACCAGAGCGAAACCCCACACTTATTAGCTGTTCTGCTGTAAAGTTACTTTGTTATACATTTTTTTGGAAGGGTTTAATTATAGGAAAAATAGGGAGGACAAACTGAACTACTATCGAGACATCCTATGTAGTCAGGTGGATTGTGCCTATGTGAGCCATCGCCCATCCTCATGCAGGTCTGACCAGGGGTGCCCTCTGCGCTAATGTTCCACTGCTATGGCTGCTGGGGGAGGGGCAGGAGCAGTAACAGCACCAGCACCAGCTCAATCAGCAGCAACTTAAGTCTAGAGTCGCTGATGAGCAGTTTTCTTCAACCGCTTAGTGAAGAAACTACTCACCAGCAGCAGCTAGACATAGAGCAGAACCTGAACCAGCAGGTTGTGGCGTACTTGCACTGTACCCTGCCACCCCACATCAAAGATCCTCTGGACTACTGGGCAGCCAAACTCGTTTTGTGGCCGCAACTGGCTGAGTTTCCCCTGTACAAGTTTTCCTGCTGGCCAGTAGTGTGGCATAAAAGTGGTTGTTTAGTGCAGCGGGGGCCATAGTTACCCCAAGGAGAACTCGTCTGTCCACCCAAAATGGTTAAACTGACCTTTGTGAAGATGAATCAGGAGTGGATTAGCCAGGATTTCCACACACTAGTGCCTGATGCATCAGACTAGATCATGGTGCCACACCTAAACTTTGTCAAGAGAGACCTGTTTCTTCTGGCTACCTGCTTCAGCTACTATTTTGATACTGTCACCTGCCTGATGCCACACACCTGCTGCCAGGTGCTCTTACTACCACCAACCATCTACAGCTGGTACTAGTATTGCCTGCCACTTCACCACTCTGTCATTGGGACACTGTCACGGCGGGGAGTGGGGGAAACCCCCCACCATGCGGTATCAAAGGGTAAAGGGGATCAGCCTGGCCAAAAGGAGTAATAAAGGAGCAGGTCACCTCCTACCGCGTCCCTAATCCTCTCCCTGACTCCTCACTGTATGAGTGGACCCCGATGGTAGGACGACTCATACTCAGGATTCCAAGAAACCCTAAGTCGCCCTGGTAATCTCTCACTTAGGAGCAGGGGAGAGACAACCTGTTCATCCCAGTCATGGAGGAACAGGAGTCTCAATCTGTGGCCAGGCTGCAAGGAGAGGGGAACACATACAGCTATAGAGAGATGGCAGGTAAGTGAAACCAGTAACACACTTACCTGCCACAGACACACTGACTGGAACCTGTGCACAAGTGCTGGTGTGTACACCAACATTAAAAGGACACAGCAGACACCACAAACCACAGAGGAACCCAGGACACCCATAGCTGCAATAAACGTGAGACACCATAAGAACATCTATGACCACAAGGGTGGCCTTCACTGGACAGATGGAATATGAAGACCAGGAGGATAGCTCCAGCATACACCATGGCTGGAGTACCCCCCAGCTTCAGGCATCCAGCAGAGGCTAAATAGCCCAAGCAGCCACACCCACACACACATAAACCCAGTGTTAACAAAACACTAGGAAGGTAGTTAACCCTTCCAACACCAGACAAGGGGAGGAAGCCACTTAAAGGGGAAGTGCACACACAAGCATACTAATCCATGTGTTACCACCGGCAACAGCATGCGTGGCAACCATGTCCCGGCAATCACCCAGAAGGCCGAGACACTGCCACCACATGCTCTCACAGCAACACGTTGCCGCGGGCAACCGCAAGTGTAGCAACAGTGTCACAGCATACACCGTAGGCCGTGACAGACACTCTGTGGTCTCCTTATGCTGCTGCAACCTCAACACTATGTCACTGGACCACTCAATGGTCTTCTCATGATGCTGCCACCTCAGCACTCTGTGGTCTCCTCATGCTGATGCCACATGACCACTTTGTGGTCTCCTCATGCTGCTGCCACCTCAACACTCTGTCACTGGGCCACTCTGTGGTCTCCTCATGCTGCTGCCACCTAAACGCTCTGCGTGTTTTGGATCCGCTCCTGATTTTCTTTGCCTTAGCAATACTGATGGATTACTGACCAAATACTGACCATGTGAAGGTGGAAACTCAACAGACAGGCTTCATTTTTGGGGGTTATTGTTCTGATAAATCAGAGGAAGGCCAAAATAATATGTGACTTCAACACAAACTTACTGCTGACACCTTCTCCACTTTGTCAGGGGAGCCCTTTTTGTATCCGCGTTTAATAGAACAGGTTCTGTAGACATCTATGTGGAATAAGTGAATCGGTATAAAAGGAGTGTGCTCTTTCAAACTATAGTAGGATCTTGGGCCTCTACACAGTTCTTTATACCTGGCGCTAACATTGACCTGTAAGGCTGAGTTCACACTCGAGTTATTTGGTCAGTTTCGGCCCCATAACTGCCCGAATAAGTGAAGTGTGCAGTCATTCGAAAAGTGACGGCTGTCATCTGCGTGTCATACTGACTCACAGTATTGTTTCACTACCACAGCAGACTCCCTATGCGAGTTTCTGCAAGGCACAGTGTTCTACACTACTATAAATTCGAATAAATTCGGATTGAATCTAGTCTTTTTGGAAAATTCGGAGAATCAACCGAATGGAATTTTTGATAAATTTGCTCATCTCTAGTTGCTATGAACAATAAAGATATTTTTTTCTTCTAGGAAATTTTCATAAATCTACCCAAAACTTTATGTGTTGCCCTTAGCAACCTATAAAAGCACAGCTTTTATTTTACCAGGTAATTAAATATTAGTTCTACTTGGTTGCTATAGCCCACAAACAGAATTTTTCTTTAAAACAGTTTTTAATAAATGAGGCAATAAATGGGTCAAAGATAGACCAAAGTGTCTAAAAATGCTTCAAATTTATCATCCAGCATGAAGCACTTTGATAAACCTGGGGCACTCGTCTAACTATACACTCTGTTAATCTTATACAGAATTAACAAATGCCCTTAGTGCTTTTTATATATCAATAAAGCCGCGTCAACAGGTACGTGACAACCAACATGTCATAATCCACTATGTCGGGAACAAAGAATGGTTATGGCTCATCTGCTCCCAATAGAGTAAATTTGTGACCTAAATGACAAAAATGACAAAAATGTGGACAAAATAGGCAACTAATTTATTATGCCCACATTTTATATACCTGAGATTCTTTCATAGCATTTGCAGAATTTTATATAACACATCTTTTATGTGAATTTTTCTACACCTCATCCACATTCAGTGTCTCTAGCACAATAACACAATATCACACCATAACATATCAAAAATGAACGCAGAGGCAGATGCTTCCATACTTCAGTTAGACAAAAAGAAAAGGAATAACTTTTGTTTAGACATAACTGCAATTTCTCTCTAGGGCAATAAAGAGTAACACTGGAAAAGCACTTAATGCAGATAGTGCTGTGCTATGTGCAGTCAAGGTGAAACAGAACACAAAGTTCTCTCACTTGCATAAGTAGTTAGAGATAAATCCATAATTCACATTTTTCATAGCTGTGAATCGTGACAGATGACTGCAAAGACACCTATATTTTTTTAAATTCAGGAATTGTACATTGTGTATTCGAATGAAGAATATGTTTCTCACAAGCTATGATTTCACTGCTGAAGCTGCTGGACAGCTCCTCTTCACAAAGGTCTTCTCAAATGTTTTAGCAACATGTCAGAGGTTTTGATCAACCGGGGTCTTGCTGCTAAGATCCTCACCTTTCAGTGAAATGAAGGAGCAGAATTACTCAGCTGGGCACTGTCTCTTTCTGCTTTGATTCACTCTGCTTGGCTGATCCATAGAGGGGTAGGTGACAGGTGTATGTGCTCATAGAAAATATGAATCTGTGCACTGGCTTGCTCATGTCTCTGAGAAATGCTGAGCAAAGCCAACCTCAACCAAAGGACAGCAAAGCTCAACTGGGCCTCTCTGTTTCAGTGATCTGTGGGCTCTTAGCACTCAGACCACCACTGGATAAACTTTTAAACATGTCACTATGATGTCAGCAGTTTCCTAAAATCACGGGCACACTTCAAGTTCTATATTAAATTGATTATATAATTGAATAAGGATGAGCAAATTTCACAAAATTTATTTCCTTCTGATTCATCCAAACTTGCAAAGAAATATCATTCAGGTACAAATCAATTGTATTTGTATCAGAGAGAGAGAGAACTAGAGTAGAGGCTGACAATTTCCAGCCCCATAGGATAACATAGGAGAAGTATTAATGTTTCGGCCAAGCAACACTCCTCTGAAAATTGCCTTTTCTCCTTGTTTCGCTGTGGAATTATCATTCCACAGAATAAATAATGGTTTGTTATGGGTTTTCTGAAAATGAAAGTTTCCATTAAATTTGATAGAGGATATAGTCTGCACAGAAATCCATCATTAGTTTTTTTCCTTTAGGAAGGAAATCTAATTTACAGATTGCTAATTATTTTTCCTAGAAAACTAGAAAAGCTTTGCCTGGTCTATAATACGTATCATGCCTAATAGGTTATCAGGTGCTCTCCATAATGAAAAGAAATAGTACCTCCCAGATCCTGACCAAGGCCTCTCACCTAACTAAGCCAAGTCTGTCTCTCTATTCGGGGACTATTGAAGTTATTTTTTGAAGACTGTTTAAAATGCTAAGCATTGTCTTTTTCGATTGATACCTCATATCTGGTGATTAACGGAGGCATCGTTTTCTGTTCCTTTTGGAATTAAACTAATTTGAATACTTGGAGGAGGCTTGTCTAACCTATGTGACACCTCATGTGGGTGAAAATCTCATCAGGAGTTTTTTTTTAAATTTGGGTTTAATTTTGATTCTAACAAATTGGTTCATCACAAATATACACTCACCTAAAGAATTATTAGGAACACCATACTAATACGGTGTTGGACCCCCTTTTGCCTTCAGAACTGCCTTAATTCTACGTGGCATTGATTCAACAAGGTGCTGATAGCATTCTTTAGAAATGTTGGCCCATATTGATAGGATAGCATCTTGCAGTTGATGGAGATTTGAGGGATGCACATCCAGGGCACGAAGCTCCCGTTCCACCACATCCCAAAGATGCTCTATTGGGTTGAGATCTGGTGACTGTGGGGGCCATTTTAGTACAGTGAACTCATTGTCATGTTCAAGAAACCAATTTGAAATGATTTGAGCTTTGTGACATGGTGCATTATCCTGCTGGAAGTAGCCATCAGAGGATGGATACATGTTCTCATTCTGTTTACGCCAAATTCGGACTCTACCATTTGAATGTCTCAACAGAAATCGAGACTCATCAGACCAGGCAACATTTTTCCAGTCTTCAACAGTCCAATTTTGGTGAGCTCGTGCAAATTGTCGCCTCTTTTTCCTATTTGTAGTGGAGATGAGTGGTACCTGGTGGGGTCTTCTGCTGTTGTAGCCCATCCGCCTCAAGGTTGTGCGTGTTGTGGCTTCACAAATGCTTTGCTGCATACCTCGGTTGTAACGAGTGGTTATTTCAGTCATCGTTGCTCTTCTATCAGCTTGAATCAGTCGGCCCATTCTCCTCTGACCTCTAGCATCCACAAGGCATTTTTGCCCACAGGACTGCCGCATACTGGATCTTTTTCCCTTTTCACACCATTCTTTGTAAACCCTAGAAATGGTTGTGCGTGAAAATCCCTGTAACTGAGCAGATTGTGAAATACTCAGACCGGCCCGTCTGGCACCAACAACCATGCCACGCTCAAAATTGCTTAAATCACCTTTCTTTCCCATTCTGACATTCAGTTTGGAGTTCAGGAGATTGTCTTGACCAGGACCACACCCCTAAATGCATTGAAGCAACTGCCATGTGATTGGTTGACTAGATAATTGCATTAATGAGAAATAGAACAGGTGTTCCTAATAATTCTTTAGATAAAAGGTAGTGGTTTTTGGAACCCTTTTTGCGGCGCTGGAAACAGGAGGCGGATTTTCATAAAATACTTTTTAGAGAATAAAATAGCTTGTTTATTTTTTGTGTCAACGCGTTTCAAGGGCGTCCAGCCCTCTTCGTCAGGACAATAAAAGTATACTTTTATTGTCCTGACGAAGAGGGCTGGACGCCCTTGAAACGCGTTGACACAAAAAATAAACAAGCTATTTTATTCTCTAAAAAGTATTTTATGAAAATCCGCCTCCTGTTTCCAGCGCCGCAAAAAGGGTTCCAAAAACCACTACCTTTTATCTTCTCACTTTTTTCTTCTGTCACCTCTGGTGCAGAGAAAAAGGAACCTTTGGCAGCAGTACAGGACCCCGCATGCTGGACGGGAGAATACCAGCACAAGCCTTCTACAGTTGTTGTGACTATACACAACAAAACACGGTAAGCGCTTCTTGTATACAGTGAATTTAGACCGTAAATACAGCCACACACACGAGGCGCGGCCTCCTGTCTCTTTTTCTCTCTTTTTCTTTTAATAATTCTTTAGGTGAGTGTATATGGAAACTGGTGCCTGTGGTACTTTACTCATTTAAATATAATATGACTTGTGGCCGCTGATAAAAGACGAGTTGTATTTCATGTGCAAATGCTTGACATTTAAAATTAAAAACCCTATACATTGGCATTTGTCTCTTTCTTGATATAAGGGGAGATTAATTCCGATAAAAAGATTGCTGTGTTTATTCACTGTAACATTTTTCCTGCTCATCCTGTAAATGTACTTAACATAATCTGAAGTGGCAAAGAATGATGAGGGGATTGTGAGTCACTACCTTGCCAAGGCTTCTGACAATATAATACAGGGAAGACATAGGTTGATTGTGAATATTTTATAATACTCCTGTGCTTCCTTCTTTCTCAGAGCTCATCACTTTGCAAACCATTGTATCATTAACAACTTTTTCCTCTTCTCACCTTTCGCTGTCCGCATTCAAGTTAATGTAGTTTATCAGTGGTTTAAATTTTTTCCATATAATAGACAGGTAATAAACATAATATTGTGGTATAAAGTTATGACATATTTCTGTTATAGGGTATATTTCCACATTCCACAGTGCAAATGCTAAGGATCTGCCAGCGGCACTGTACAGTAGCAGTGAAGTGGACTTCGTTTTTTTTTTTTTTTGGAATCTTAAAAAAACTGCATTGTAACTCAATTGTGCTGTGGGTTTTCATTTTTTAGTATATTAAGTCATGCTGCAGGTTTTACTCATGGATTTTAACTTGGATATGGAAATTTAGTAGCAGAGTAATCCCATGGGAATATACTCTTAGAGAGTTTATTGTATAGCATTCTGTTATCAGTAACAAAAGCCAACTAAACTTATATAGTATACTTTGTTGTGTATCTTGTCACTATTATGTTTGTTTATGTTTGCATAAAGAAAATTCTCATTAAAATCAAAATGCTAAAATAGTTTTCTAGTTGCAGCAATGTACAGAGGTCCAGGGAATTAAAAGGAGCGCAGGTTCCTATTTGTTATTCTTAACTTTATTGTTGTTGGGTGCCGTAATAAGGAGGCAGCCCAGCCTAACGCCCCTGAATGATCACCGTAAAAAGGTATACTGGTGGTCACTAAGGGGTTAAACATCAGTGTTTATTAAAGCTTCTTGTTTCAAACAGATGTGATGTGCATCATGCTTACACATTTCAAACCCTATGCGGGTAGGTTTTGGTTGCACAACTCCAATATTTTCCTGCAGGGTAAAAAGTTGCAAAACAATAGCAAAAATTCTAACATGGATGGAACTGGGACTTATTAAAGGAGTAGTCCAGCGGGATACCATTTTTACATACTGTATAGCTCAGAATTGGTTAAAAAAATAATTAAGCATTACTCACCTCCTTGACAACTGTTGTTCTGACGCATAACTATCCCTGCTGCTCTCCACATCAAAACACAGAAAGTAGAAGGAGGTGCCTGCTCAGTCATTCAATGGCCACAGTTGTGACCTGCCTCAGCCAGTGATTGGCTGAGCAGGTATCTCAAGGCAAGTCCTGCATGTAGTGCTGGAATCAGGAAGTGGTGATCAGGAGGGACCGGTAAGCATCAGAAAAACAGTGGTGGGGGAATTGGTGAGGGTGAGTAAAGCTCTTCCTTTCAGGGAAATTTACCGGTGAGCCAATATCCCAAGGGGCCACCAAAGCCCTCCTCTCTGCCGCTGACCAGGTACATAATGAGCTCTCAATAGTAATTAAGAATAAATTACTCATGTACCCGAACACAAATCCTCCAGAATTCAACTGCTGTGTCCTCACCTCCTAAACCCCCTGCTCCATAGACAACTGGAGGAGGGGGACAGAAGATTGTAGCTATTGATGGCCACCACAGAAGGCCAGCTTTTGGGGCAATATATTGTGCTGCACTGTGTTATTTGTTTCTGCTGGGACAGTATTTTGCACTATGGTATTTTTGACTCCGCCTAATTGTGTTGCCCTGCCTTCTGTTAATTTGGACCTGTCTACAAAATGGGGCCACTTTTAGTTTTTTTTCAGGGCCACTTTAAGTGCTCAGTCCGCCCCTGCAAGTAGATCAGAATGAATAAAAGTATATATATTTTTTAGGCTTTTTAACCCTTTAAGGACCCTTGATGTAGCTGTACATCATGGTTCCGATCCCTAAACATGGCGCCAGCTCGCACGTGTAGCGGGCGCCTTAGCCGCGGGGTTTCTGCTATTTTAAATAGCAGAGACCCATGGCACATATGGCTGATCGCATACATCTTACCCTTCAGATGCCGTGGTCAAATGTGACCACGACATCTGCGCAGACCGGAACCGGAAGTCACGTGCTTCCTGTCCGGTAACAGCTTTCCCCGGCTGAGATCAGGAAACCTGTTACCTTGCGCTAATTGGCCGAAGCCTCAAGCAGGCTTCAGAGTCAATTAGATGTATATATCAATACAGGCCACTAGGTGGCAGCCTTGTATTGATATAGTGCAAATGAAGTCTTCAATGATGGCTATTTAGCCATAACTGAATACCATGGGCAATCGAATGATTGCTAGTTATTGTCATCCAAGGTGACTTAAAAAAAAAGTTTAAAAAAGTAATAAAAAGTTTTTACAAATATAAAAAAAAAAAGTTCAAATCACCCCCCTTTCCTTAAAATAAAAATAAACATCATAGGTTTCGCGGTGTGCAAAAATGCCCATACTATTAAAATATAACAATATTAATGGCATACGGCAAATGGCGTAGCGAAGAAAAAAAAACAGACAATTTGCCATTTTTTGTCACTTGAACAACCCAATAATTTTTTTATAAAAAGTGATCAAAAAGTCGAACAAACTTAAAATTGGTATCACTAAAAAGAATAGATCGTCCCGCAAAAAAATCAGCCCTTACACAGCCCCGTACATATAGCTACAAAAAAGTTATAGGGGTCAGAATATGGTTATGAAAAAAAAAAAAATCCTCAAAGGTTAAAAAAAATAATTCTGTATTAAAACGCAAGAAACATTATACAAGTGTGGTATTGTTGGGACCGTACTGACCTGGAGAATGAAGATAACAGGTAAATTTTACTGCATAGTGTACAGTGTTGTGTTTTTATCAGAATTGTGTTTTTTCCCAATTCTACCCCATTTGGAATTTTTTCCCCACTCCCTACTACATGGTATGTAACCGTAAATGGTGCCATTAGAATTAAAAACTTGTCCCACAAAAAATAAGCACTCATAAGGCTGTGTGAATGGAAAAATAAAAAAGTTAGGACTATGGGAAGGCGGGGAGTGAAAAATGAAAACACAAAAATGATAAATCCCAGGGTCCTTAAGGGGTTAAAATAATGTAGAAAGAGCTTTAAATTGAAAAATATGATAGAATAAAAAGACTTCCATATCTGATTATATGGGTTGAAAATCAAATATTTGCACTTTTCATGCTGGCATTATTTTTCCAATCCCAGTATGATATACCACTGGCCTTTAATGTCTTTACAGACAACACACTCAAGGAATATTCTGTATTTTAAAGTGTGAAATGCTGTATTAAATATTTAATGCAATACAGACATCCAAGTCAATTCTCTTCATGTTTTATTGTAAAGGAGGATATTTTGTTTTCAAAGGATGTTGACAATAGAACATTTTTAAGATGCGGATATATAACTTCACCCTTTCATGACTTAGGAAGAATGACTGAATATGGATTTACTGTACTATATATATAATTCACATTGGAAATAAAGTATGCATGTGAAACTTAACAAAGTCTTCAGTGCTGCTATTTACTCTTGAAGGGGCTTTTCAAGATTAGAAAAATATAACCGTCTTTGTTTAGAGAAATATTACCACTCTTATCCATGGGATATGTCCAGTATTGCATCTCAGCCCCATTTGTCTTACCGTATACTGCAGCAATAGCTTGTATATTACTACTTTACTGCAACTTGAAATGTGGAATATAGTGCCTTGACTTCTGATAAGCAAATTTTCCACTTTCATACTGTCAGCATAAGCATATATCTGTCGCAAAAGATAACCTTCCTAACATTCATAGTATCCTTTGCATCATCCATAGGTATCAGATTACTTAGATCTTACCTCAAAGTAGATTTGGCAATCATGTTAGGGCACGCATAAGACTATGGGGTTGCTGTAAGGGAAATGCACATGGCAACTAAACAAAGCCATAAGAAGCCCAATTTATGATAAGGATTTTTTTAGAGTGGTCAGAGTAGCAAGCCAATTGCTTTCAATAGAATACAATATTGTTTTTTGAGAAAAACTTTACTCATTTGTTTCAGCCAAAGTGTATGTCTTGTCAATGGGGAGAGGGGAGGTAGCTAGTACCAGACACCTCTCCTGGTGGCTTCTTATGTCCTGGGAAAACAAAATTATCTGGTAAAAATATTCTCTTCACCTGTTCCTTTCCTCCCTGGGGAGAGTTGGGAGCCAACAATATATTTATGTGTATGGGGGTCTTTACTTCTACTTTGTGCTATACATCCAGTTAGACCTAATATCAGGAAGAACAGTCTGAGTTGAGTTTGTCCTTCACAGTCCACAATAGTAAAGTATCTCTTGCGACACAGTGAGAGGTTTCGTCTGGGAAAACAGGTATTTTCCTCCCAGCATGTGCTGCTTGGGCTAATTTACAGCCAGGTGAGGTCAAATACCGGACCGGATTTTAAATGTCAGTCCGGGTTTTGGCAGCACCTGGCTGTCCTTAAATAGTCTACTGGGCTCAGAAGCGATGTCTCTGTGTTGGGATCTGGGAGCCTTGTGTCTGGATGAAGGCTTGCTACCTGTTTGGCTTCTTTCAGCAAGGACTCTTTGAGGCAGAATTGCCGCATGGTGTGAATTACCACCGCAGGGTGACTTTTTGTTTGATTATGACTGCTTGTTTTGTCACTTGCCTAAAGTGTGAATAAAACATTGAACTGTTTGATCCAAAGATCTTGTTGCTGCCTCTATACTGCGTCCGTGAATCCTGTCTACCAGAGCGAGTCCCCACACTCTATTACTATTACTAAAGTAAAAGCAATGTTACAGAATCAGTGCTGCAAATTAGTCAGTAGTAATGCTAATTTTCTTCAGATTTATAATAGATTTTTAGCTTTGTCAGTTTAGTATGATGGGAGACTTGCTCTTTTGTGAGATTCAGTATGGAAGATATAAGCTAAATGTGTAACTGTAAAATCCCTTTGACAAAAAGACATAAAAACGGTAAAAAGATTTTCTTCCACAGCCATATTTCACTTAGTGAGCTCAGCTGTCTTGGGAGTTCTTACATTTCATATAGAGCAGTTGCTGGAGATAAACCTTTAAGAAAAAAAGAAAACAGGTTGTGCGCCATAAGGAGGTCAAGAGTTTGGTGGGCTTATTTTAAGAGGACCTACAGAACATCATACAAGATGATAAGACTGTGTGTTTCTAATTTTTAATCTGTGTGTCACTGACATCTAATCGTGGTACAGTGGTAGTATGTGGGTTAATGTCAAGGACTTCCTTATATCCCATAAACAAGCAGATGCTACAGTCATTTACATTTTTTCAAAGAGTGGGAAAAAAATGGAGCATCATAATTAATTAGACTCTGCTTAATTTGAAATTATAGACTTATAAAATGACCAGTATTGCATGGAAGAAAGAGAATCAACTGTCTTTGTGCAACATAATCTTATTAACAGGTACCAACAGCAGGAGCATCTTAGCAGACAGACTCAGCACGGCAGGAGTCCACACCCAGCCGCATCGGCAAGCTTCAGAGATTAGGAATCTCTTGGTCATGCATGGCAAACCTCTTCCAAATATAATTCTGCAGCATTAAACTATCGTAACACTGCCTGCCTAAAGCTTGCTCCACAGTAGACATGCATTACGGAACCAAGTTGTGGCTAGATGCTACATTTTTTCTTGACCACTCTTTCAATGGTGGACATACATTGTGCATTGCTAGTCGTTTCTACGTCTAAATGGTGTTTGGACCAACAGGGCAATTACAATTCCAGAACAAATCCACACAAGTCAGTGTACATTTTTCAAAAGGGCTATTCTAGTTAGATATCTCCTATTTTGTAAAAAAAAGGGCACAACTTTAGATTTTTAGTAGTCTGGCCGCTGGGACCCCAAGCCCTCACCGATCACTAGAACAGGGGCCTTGTACTCCTAAAATGAATGGAGCAGCAGGTTGAGCATCCCCTATTTCTTATAATCAAAGTTCAGAAGATCTTCTGCCCATCTCTTGAGGGCAGGGTCTGGCCTGCTAGTACTGTTACTGCCCCCTTCAAAATACTTTCCACAGCAGCATCATGGTGCAATGCTCAAAACCTTAACATTGACCCCCACATCAATATTAATTTATTTTAGTCACTTTCATAGCACTAACATATTCTGCAGCACTTTACAGACATTATCATTGATTGCTGTCCTCAGTGGAGCTCACAATCTCACAAGTTCAGTATGTCTTAGGAGTGTGGGAGGAAACCCACACTAGCATGAGAAGAACATATACACTCCATGCAGATGTTGTCCTTGGTCAGATTTGAACCTAGGACCCCAGTGATAAACACTGAACCACTGTGTGAGGCCTATGCTTTTCATCATGGAAAGCCAGGAAACTTAATTTCCTTGCAACCAAGAATTGTTTGAGTGTTATGAAGGGCAGCTGCTTGCAGTGGTCCACCTAAAAGTGCAAAGAAGCATTCAAACAACAAAATAAATAACTCCACTATGAGAAAACATAGGGAACCACATACATGGACGGGAGGAAACAAAGATAACACTTGCCAGGCACACCAGTTTTAACAATGGTACATGGGTGATGGAGAGGAGGCTGTTACAGATTTTGTATTGGAATCTACAAATTACAGCTCTACTTATAGAATATTGCTAAAATTATAGCATGAACAGTACTACAAGCAAAGTCAGTAATCAAGCAAAACTTGATTCATTGATTTCATTAATTTGTTCGTAATGGGAAAACATAACAAATTTTGTAATAGGCTACAGAGACAAAACATCAGCTAATAAAGTTTAGATTGTCTAGTAAGAAACCGCTCTGCTCAACCCACTATGCTGGAAATAGATCTACAAAGGTTTATGCTGAACCACAAAGTCACTCAGCCTTTGTCAACCTTCTGGTCAGTTGAACAATGAGATAGGTATGAAAAATCTATTTCTACTTCTTTTTCATTATGCTTTCTGTACAATGGTCATTTTCAGATGTTAATGCAAGGGATCTGCAGAGTCCAAGCGCACAGCAGGTGTCTGACCCCTGAAACAGAATGAGGGTTTAAAGAACGGCTCGGGTGAAAAGCCTCCATGAGTATCAGGTAGTGCTTCATGGACCTCGTAAGCTACAGGCTGATAACATTGATCTATTCAACATCAAACAATTCACTGTATGAAAGCAAAAACTTAGGTCTGATTTTCAGCAGCCTCAGTCATTTGTGTTATTTCTAGTAACTGGCAAATACGATTAATATTATACATACAGTTGCAAGAAAAAGTATGTGAACCCTTTGGAATTATATGGATTTCTGCACAAATTGGTCATAAAATGTGATCTGATCTTCATCTAAGTCACAACAATAGACAATCACAGTCTGCTTAAACTAATAACACACAAAGAATTAAATGTTACCATGTTTTTATTGAACACACCATGTAAACATTCACAGTGCAGGTGGAAAAAGTATGTGAATCCCTAGACTAATGACATCTCCAAGAGCCAACTGGAGTCCAATCAATGAGATGAGATTGGAGGTGTTGCTTACAGCTGCCCTGCCCTATAAAAAACACACACCAGTTCTGGGTTTGCTTTTCACAAGAAGCATTGCCTGATGTGAATGATGCCTCGGTAAGACAAATTGTCTATAAATGAAGAAAGTTCAGCACTGCTGCTACTCTCCCTAGGATTGGCCGTCCTGTAAAGATGACTGCAAGAGCACAGCGCAGACTGCTCAATGAGGTGAAGAAGAATCCTAGAGTGTCAGCTAAAGACTTACAAAAATCTCTGGCATATGCTAACATCCCTGTTAGCAAAACTACGATACGTAAAACACTAAACAAAAATGGATTTCATGGGAGGATACCACAGAGGAAGCCACTGCTGTCCAAAAAAAACATTGTTGCACGTTTACAGTTTGCACAAGAGCACCTGGATGTTCCACAGCAGTACTGGCAAAATATTCTGTGGACAGATGAAACCAAAGTTGAGTTGTTTGGAAAAAACACACAACACTATGAGTGGAGAAAAAGAGGCACAGCACACCAACATCAAAACCTCATCCCAAATGTGAGGTATGGTGGTGGGGGCATCATGGTTTGGGGCTGCTTTGCTCTGTCAGGGCCTGGACGGATTGCTATCATCGAAGGAAAAATGAATTCCCAAGTTTATCAAGACATTTTGCAGGAGAACTTAAGGCCATCTGTCCACCAGCTGAAGCTCAACAGAAGATGGGTGTTGCAACAGGACAACGACCCAAAGCATAGAAGTAAATCAATAACAGACTGGCTTAAACAGAAGAAAATATGCCTTCTGGAGTGGCCCAGTCAGAGTCCTGACCTCAACCCGATTGAGATGCTGTGGCATGACCTCAAGAAAGCGATTCACACCAGACACCATCCCAAGAATATTGCTGAACTGAAACAGTTCTGTAAAGAGAAATGGTCATGAATTACTCCTGACCGTCGTGCACGTCTGATCTGCAACTACAAGAAACAAGTTATTGCTGCCAAAGGAGGTTCAACCAATTATTAAATCCAAGGGTTCACATACTTTTTCCACCTGCACTGTGAATGTTTACATGGTGTGTTCAATAAAAACATGGTAACATTTAATTCTTTGTGTGTTATTAGTTTAAGCAGACTGCGATTGTCTATTGTTGTGACTTAGATGAAGATCAGATAACATTTTATGACCAATTTGTGCAGAAATCCATATCATTCCAAAGGGTTCACATACTTTTTCTTGCAACTGTATGTAACAAAAGATGAAAGGGGTTTGTCACTTCAGCAAATAGCATTTATTATGTAGAGAAATTTAATACAAGTCACTTACTAATGTAGTGTTATTACCCATATTGCCTCCTTTGCTGGCTAGATTCATTTTTCCATCAGATTATACACGGCTCGTTTCCATTTTAACGACCACCCTGCAATCTATCAGCGTTGGCCGTGCTTGCACTAGTCGTGTTGATCACGAATATTCGAATTGCGAATTTTAATCGCGAATATCGGCACTTCGAGAATTTGCGAATATTTAGAATATCGCAAAATATATTTGTAATCGCGAATATTTGTTTTTTTTGTTAAATACCACTTTATGCGAATTTTTATGCGAATTTTTATGCGAAATTTGAATGTGGAAATTTATGCAAATTTTATGCAAATTTTCACAATCAAGAAAATAATACCTGGAGATCACGAATTTGCGAATATATGGCGAATATTCGCCCAAATATTTGCGAAATATCGCAAATTCGAATATTGCTTCTGCCGCTCATCACGGTCCCAGCCACCAGAGAGGCTGACATTTAGTGTGTAAGCACGACCGCCGCTGATGTATTGCAGGGTGGTCATAACCATGAAAACGAGCATTGTATAATGTGATAGAAAAATGAATCCATCCAGCAAAGAAAGCAATATAGGTAATAAAAATACATTAGTAAGTGCCTTGCAATATTTTATCATGCGTTAATATGACTGGTTCAGGTCCAATACGATTCGACAAGCTTTCATAGAAGTCAGGCAAAGACTATGTAGTTTTAGCAGACAGTTATTAAAAGGCCATTGATACCTATTAAAGATACATATGGTGTAAACTCGGCAGAGATAATGCGTTCTTAATAAGGATCATTTATTCTCTAGCAAACCCTCTATTAACATTACATTTTCTTACCATTCTACTTACTTACTACTAATGTCACGCCAAGGAAAAAGCCCAAAACATCTATCTCAGATACCAACTAGAGCCTTGTTTGGATAAATTGTATAGTGTGTGTAATGATCAAATCCTAATGTGCTGTATGAATGCTTCTGAATTACAAATGAGAACACATCTGTATAGTAGAAAAAATACTTCAAGAAAGTAATACAATAAGGATATATGGGCTTTCATATCTATTTCTTCTGTGTAGCTTGCTTGAAGTGGTGCTATTCACAAAATAACATTGTGTGTGTAAAAAAGGGTTAAACATTGTAATGGAACCCTAATGGAAGGGTTCATTCTTGCGTTGACTTGCTCTAGATATCTTATCAAACATCGTAATGGTTTTAAGGCTACTCGGAGACCATTATACTCCTCTATCTGTGGCCATACACGTTATCAATAGAAATCGGTTGACAGTTCAACAGCAATCATTTTGGCATGACACAGCCAAGAGCTATCTCTCACAACTCCCTCCCGGCTGTTCAATACACATACATGTTCAGCTCGGATCATGTGCATGTTTATTCAATGGTGAGAGGGGAAAAGACCAGTGCCGGACAGTTCTGGTGGCAACTTATCTCATTGGAGAACATCAGGCGAAAATGTATATTTTTTTCCGATCGTTGTCTCCCCCGACATCATTTGTCAGGAAAGAGTCGTAAGCTCCTCACACATATTTGATTATCAGCCGAATCTGCCATTTTCAGAGCAATTGGCCAACAAAGGATTTATACCTATGACACTGGCTGACCTGTTCCATGTGCACCTGTCAGTTGAAGGCATCTGTTTTGGGCCCATGTTTATATGTGCCCACATTGCTAAAAAATGCTAGCCCCTCTGCACTTTGATTGACAGGCCGGTCAGTTAAAACTTCATCACACCTGGTCCTGACTTCCCCTAATGTCAATCAAGGTGCAGAGGGCATAGCAATTGCAGAGAGGGCAGAGCCTCTAGGTGTAATGGAAACGCCCCCGTTGCTCCTAGAGGCCCACTTAAATATATTAAAACTCAATTTTTCTCTGCAATGCGGCCACATATGAACATGGTACCAACACAGATGCCTTCAGCTGCCAGGCGTACATGAAACAGGTCAGCCAGTGTCATAGGTACAGATCTGCTGACAGATGGCCTACAAATGCGGCTGACTTCTTTTCAGACAATGGTGATAGATCAAACCCGCCATTCTCAGCTTGTCTATGGGGGACCTTCAGAGACTGGTATATACTAGCTAATGGCTTCTTGCCTATTGGGCTAAGAAAGCATAATCCAAGTCTTCACTTGGATTATGATGTGCTAGGGCAAATCCGTCTGTTGAAGGCTTCACTACAAACTCTTCTGCTAATCTGGGACAAAATCTCCATTTCTCCATGTGAATTTTCTTGCAGATTTACAGCAGATTACACCCTGCACATCGCAATGGGTGGAAACTGGTAAAAATCTTCAGATATTGACCCAAACATTGACTTGCTGCAGAAATAGCATCCATGTTGCATATCAATATACTCACGGAAATTTTTCTGCAATGTGTGGATGAGATTAGCTGAAATCACATCTACTTTGCTGTCACTGTACTGTAATATGTACTATAAGGATGAATGTCTGGAAAAATCCTTAAGGGGTTGTGTCACTTCAGCAAAAGGCATTTTTCATGTAGAGAAAGTTAATACATGGAACTTTAGGGTACTTTCACACTAGCGTTTCTATTTTCCGGTATTGAGATCCGTCATAGGGTATCAATACCGTAAAAAAAAATGCTTCCGTTTTGTCCCCATTCATTATCAATGGGGACAAAACGTAACTGAACAGAACGGAATGCTCCAAAATGCATTCCGTTCCATTTGGTTGTGTTCTCATACTGGAGAGCAAACCATGGCAAGCTGCGGTTTGCTTTCCGTCATGGGGTGCAGAGCAAGACGGATCCGTCATGACCCACAATGCAAGTCAATGGGGACGGATCCATTTTCTATAACACAATCTGACACAATAGAAAACGCATCCGTCCCCTATTGACTTTCAATGGAGTTCATGATGGATCCGTCTTGGCCATGTTAAAGATAACATATCTGGATCCATTCATAACGGATGCAGATGGTTGTATTATCAGTAACAGAAGCCCTGCCGGATCCAGCAAAAACACTAGTGTGAAAGTCGCCTAATGTATTTTGATTGTTCATATTGCCTCCTTTGCTGGCTTGATTTATTTTTCAATCACGTTATACACTGCTCTTATCCAGGGGTTACGAGTCTGACCACTCTGCAATCCAGCAGTAGTGGCCGTGGCTGCACACTGTAGGGAAAGGCGCCAGCCTCTCTCGTTGCCGGAAACATGGGAGCGTGCAGAGGCCGGGGCCTTTTCCTACTGTGTGCAAGCACTGCCACCGCCGTGTCGAATGTTTCAAACAAATGGTACTGCACCATTTTTCTTCAGAATTCTTCAACCCTGAAACCAAGTCAATTGTCCTAACCACAGCTAAGTACTTATGATAAATATTGCATTAACTTTTCACATTACATCTTGTGTATGGACTGAGTTCTTTATAGTTGACTCTAATCCATCACAACACAGGGGCTGATTTCATCTATGTTCATGCATTGTAAAGTTACAGTCCAGTCCAGAGAATACAAGAAGAATATAGCTTTTCCTTATTAAATAATGCAGAACCATCAAGTCAGCATATATATAGCTCGATATATAAAAGGATCTAACTAGTCCGATCAGCTTGTAATATAGAGTAACATAATATCGCTGAAGTCAGACGTTTGAGAAAGAAGGCAGCTCCAGGAAATCTTTAAAGTAACATCTTTTGCTATTTCTAATACAGGGGCTGAGATTGGCATTCAAATAACTTTTCCTGTGTCATGCCCCTCCCCCACGTTCCCTGCACTGGAGTGTTCCTTTAGTTAAATTTTTATTGTACAGAATGTAGCATTTTTTTAAAGACCACCCTGTCTGCGCAGTTAACCTAGCACAGACACCTATGATGTTTTCATAGCGCGCCCCCATTCACCTTATATTACAAATATAATAGTGCAGCGTTTTACACTGGTCTTGCAAATATCTTGTGCTGCTGGACTACGTGCGTGATTTACGATGAGGCGCAGGCCTCGTTTTATATTAGGTGCATGGTCTGGCAGGCCATGTGCCACAATGAATTCTATAAATGAAGCTGCTGTAGATTTTCTGTCTTTATTCAGGCTCAAATGAAGATAAATGTGTTGGGCCCTGCAGGGCCCACCCGCTCGCCACCCATACGCAGAAATGCAAGTGGCATTTATTTACACCACAAAAAGTGGTGCAGGGAAATGATAATAAAATGCTTTTCTGGTTCAAAATACATTCAGTCCAATAAATTGTCAGACTGAGCAGGGACACCTCCAGCTGGTAACGCCTATTTGATAATTTATTCATAAACTTCTAATAGGAATAAAAGAGAAATTACAGAATAATGTTAAATGTCAAACGCAATTATTTAGTAAAAACCGGTGTGGTGTCAGGTCCCCTTTAACCCTCGTATGAACTTCCACAAAACTTATAGAAACGTAGGTAGCATTTAGTGTAGGTTCCTGTCCAAAATTGATCACCTTGCCGTGGTGGGCAGTCACAATTTTTTTTGTACAAAATGTATTTGCCGAGTATCTCACATTTATATAATACAGTATAGCATTAGTACTTGTATATTTTCTATAGTGAGCATGGCATTATTTTCTAGATTAAGTTTTTTGTGCATGCAGAGTGCTGTTGATTTACGTTTGTTTTTTGTGTGTTATATGTTTGGTAACATCAAACAATGTCATAATGTAAAATATACATTTCAATGTTTCGAAATAAAAATGTATCACATAGAGCAGCATTTGATTGTAGGATTTTCCTAGTAAAATGAGGAACTAGTCAAGGTCGTGTGGCGGCACTGTGTATACAAATCACTTGCAAGTGCCAGTGATTATGTGGCATTGCTATTAGGTCTGTTCTCCTCAAGGGAAAGACTGTGTCTTTTTCACAGTCCCATTCACATTATCCTTGACAGTTTTACCTGACTGAAGTGGGCAGAACATTGAGTTTGATTCGTTTGGATCATACAACAGAAGCAATCAATCCCATACAACTTGACCAGCCAGTCTTGCTTAATATTCTCTTCCCAGAGGCAAAGAGTGTAAGAAAAAAAAAAAACATGGCGTACTGGCGTAGTTCGAGGAGAGCCATGACAAACCAGGAGGGTTGAAGACAATAAAAGATATAACTTCTGACAAGCGGAAATGTCTTATGTCAAAGACACAGGCTGAAAAGTCAATTCAATGCCAAGGCGAGACATCTTGGCTTTAACAGAACTGTGTCATAGTCAAACTGTGTATGTATACAACAAGCATGAGATCTGAGAAACTGAAACAGGAGATAGAGATACTAAACACATACAGAGCGGGGAAAAGGTAATAGAACGGAAAGTGGAAAATAATTATATTCATGAGGTGGGGTACCTGTGAGCAGAAAGGAAGAAATAAATATTATCACAGTCACTCCTTTAGAGATCATTACAGGCTATGGACACCTTTGGGAGTATTATTTTATTATTACACTATACTTATTTTGGGCGAATTTTTTTTTTTTCGATTGATTTTTTTTAAAATGGTTAAAGGTGTTATCCAGGGATAGATTTTTATGACGTATCCTCAGGATAGGTCATCAGTATCATATCTGTGGGGGTGTGACATCAAGGACCCCTGGCGATCAGCTGTTAGAAGAGGCTATGAGTGCCAAAGCCTCTTCCTAGGCCATGTGATATCACTGTCCATCGGACACATGGCCGAGTTGCAGCTCAGTCCCATTCAAGTCAATGGGGCTGAGCTGCAATACCAAGCACATTCATTATATCAGATATGGCGCTGTCCTTGAAAAGCTGCCGGGAGCCTGCATCTCTCACCAGAGCTCCAGTAAGCGTAGAGGCTCAGTGAAACATCTGATCGGCGAGGATGCCGGGAGTTGGACCACCTCTGATGTGATAATGATGAGCAATCCTGGGGATAAGTCATCATTTTCTTTCTAGGATTGCCCCTTTAACAGTTTGGACTCTACAGCTTTCTCTTTCCCTGCCTCACAGATTATTCCTTGTACTTCACATTGAATCCATAAGAGATCTGCTGTGAGGGCTCAATCCGTAGCCCTTATCTTTATTTTCCTAACAGTTCATAAACAACACTTAGGGGGATATTTATTAAGTGATATACACCAGAATAGTGGCGTATTAAAAAGACAGAATTTGACACACATCATTTTTGCTACACCTATACATGCTAGGTTCAATACCACAATGTGGTGTCATATATATGCCACAAAAAACACCAAGAATAGCGACACCACACAATATATTCCAATGATCAAAAAACATAATCTTTATTGTGACAAATCCAAATTAAAAATATTCAATGATTAAAACAGAAGTTACCTCCATACCCACACAGAACCAAGAGCTACAATGTGGCACACAACTGATCAGGACAAAACATCAGCATAAGAACCAGTAAACATAACCCAAAAAGGGGGAATATGAGTCAAGGTACAAAAAGTGCAAAGTCCAAGGAATAACAGTAATGCAAACCACAGCAGCACCCAAGATCCCAACGCCGTTTCACAATCACTTTCTCCAGCGGAACAGGTCATCGCTCATGCCACTTTTCAGAAGTGTTGAGAAAAAAGGGCCTGACATGGGCAGGGAAGCTGGTGGTTTCGGAGGCCCAACTCATTTATCATTTTCCACGCTGGTTTTTGGAATGGAAATAGCTTAAATTTACACCAGCAAGAGGGCTGAGGGCTATAGCTCTGTGTGCTTTTATTGTGTAAAAAAAACTATTTGATACATATGCAAATGAACATAAAAGAGTCATATCTTACTTGTGTGATCAGAGAAGAGTCATATTTTCAAGCTCTGACTCATCTCAGGTTAATTTGCATATGTATCAAATCGTTTTTTTTACACAATAAAAGCACACAGAGCTATGGGGACTGGGTATTGCGGATGTGCTAGCGGCCATCTAGCAACCCATGTCCTCAGCTCTATACCCAAAATCCAGGTGACAGGTTCCCTTTAAGTCTGTCGCATGGTCTGCGTCTCTGCATATCTTTGGCTCTTCCTCAGACAGTGCAGAGGGACTTAAAACCAACATGGAAAATGTCAGTTTTAATAAAGGTCCTCCTTATTAGTTGAATTATTATCAAACTGATCATAATTTAACTTGAGTGAATGTTCACGAGCCGTCAGGGAAATAGAGACAAAGACTAACTGAAAATTAGTTTCACCTCCAATACATAGAAAGCAATAATACAAAGAAAATGAATGCAAGATTTTGTAATACTGATAGGTGGAGGGTAGAACTACACTCTTTGACACCCATAAGCTCTAATAGAATACATGGAAGTACGTTTCCTTGATGAGATAACACTACAGAGGACAACTGGTCAGGTAAAGTCAGATAATGACAAATAAAAATTTGTCTTTTGCAAAAAAAAAATATTTAAGGCAGCAACTTCATAGAGCTCTACACCAGAGCAATGCATCACTATAATATACCAATGTACTAGTCATATTTGCATAGTATTGTATACACTCACCTAAATAATTATTAGGAACACCATACTAATACGGTGTTGGACCCCCTTTTGCCTTCAGAACTGCCTTAATTCTACGTGGCATTGATTCAACAAGGTGCTGATAGCATTCTTTAGAAATGTTGGCCCATATTGATAGGATAGCATCTTGCAGTTGATGGAGATTTGAGGGATGCACATCCAGGGCACGAAGCATCCGTTCCACCACATCCCAAAGATGCTCTATTGGGTTGAGATCTGGTGACTGTGGGGGCCATTTTAGTACAGTGAACTCATTGTCATGTTCAAGAAACCAATTTGAAATGATTCGAGCTTTGTGACATGGTGCATTATCCTGCTGGAAGTAGGATAGATACATGTTCTCATTCTGTTTACGCCAAATTCGGACTCTACTACTTGAATGTCTCAACAGAAATCGAGACTCATCAGACCAGGCAACATTTTTCCAGTCTTCAACAGTCCAATTTTGGTGAGCTCGTGCAAATTGTAGCCTCTTTTTCCTATTTCTAATGGTAGATGAGTGGTACCCGGTGGGGTCTTCTGCTGTTGTAGCCCATCCGCCTCAAGGTTGTGCGTGTTGTGGCTTCACAAATGCTTTGCTGCATACCTCAGTTGTAATGAGTGGTTATTTCAGTCAACGTTGCTCTTCTATCAGCTTGAATCATTCGGCCCATTCTCCTCTGACCTCTAGCATCCACAAGGCATTTTTGCCCACAGGACTGCCGCATACTGGATCTTTTTCCCTTTTCACACCATTCTTTGTAAACCCAAGAAATGGTTGTGCGTGAAAATCCCAGTAACTGAGCAGATTGAGAAATACTCAGACCGGCCCGTCTGGCACCAACAACCATGCCACACTCAAAATTGCTTAAATCACCTTTCTTTCCCATTCTGACCTTCAGTTTGGAGTTCAGAAGATTGTCTTGACCAGGACCACACCCCTAAATGCATTGAAGCAACTGCCATGTGATTGGTTGACTAGATAATTGCATTAATGAGAAATAGAACAGGTGTTCCTAATAATTCTTTAGGTGAGTGTATTTGTGTAGCATATGCTTTTTGTGTTTTATTTTTTGCAACCCAATATATATTTCATGGTAATTATGAAACCTAAAAAGAGCAAATCATAAGTGACCATTACAACAGGTTTTATTCGTTAGTTAAAAAATGTGCACACCACTAATAATTGTGATAGGTAACAACATGCTATGCTTGCCAGTTTAAACCACTGCATTTTGGTCTTACTTGTGCTGAAGTCAGTCAATGTCCTCAGCGGTATACAGCACAAGACCATTCAGGTCAATGATTGGCTGCAGTGATCATGTGGGGTAAATGCTGCAGTCATGTAAATATAGACCCGAGGTAGGCATAGGAGCGGCAGCACTGGAAGCAGTGGAAGATTAAACTGGTGCGTACAGTCTATTTTGTTATTTATGAGAATGATTTGTTGTGTGCACATTTTTAAATAACTCAGAAAAATGCTTTGAAAGCTTGAGTGATCAGCTGCTATACCTGAAGAAGTGGCATCTGGCTATCTGGCTATATGTTTTTCTGCAGTGGTAACCCATCAATACCTTAGGTCCATCGAAGTGGCTCCCTATTCTGCCAAATAGAAGGGGGTCTTGAGCAGGTTATCTCTTTAATTTCTATGAGAAACCCCCAGCTCATTTTAACTCCTTTATGGCCACTCGCTTTCTTTTGAAGGCAGAGGGTGCAGGTCCCCAGTCTGCATCAAGGTCTTTTGGTGTGGTTGCAGCTAAGGAGGGTTAAAGGCAGCAGGAGCATTCCAGCGCTAATAATCGGCAGTTACTAACACCCTGGGTTATTAGCACATCCTTTGCATTCAGAGTTGGACGAAGTTCCAACCCGAGCTGCCAACTTTTTGATCATTCTGCAGTCCATACACGGTTTCCCTGTGACCCGATCAGAGAGCAAGAGAGCGATCCACAGTCAGTCAGCAGTTCTCTGACCTCGGGACCGTCTGTGCAGTAGGCTTGCAGTTAGGGCACAGTAATGTTGTCCTAACTGCAGCCTATGTTAGAGGTACATAGTGTATAATGTATTTGCAGACAGGATTATGCCCATACATTATAAGTTTTAAAACAATAATCCCATGATGGGATTTATAAACTGCTATAAATAATGCAAAAAAATAAATAAAAAAATTGTAACCCCCCCCCCAAAGAAAAAGTCATTATTATTTACTGTAAAATAATGAACACCAAAAATGGCTTTTCTCTATATTTCCGCAGCCAAAAAAATTATATAAATTAGATTGTAATTTCCACATATTCCGGTATAATGCCAAAAAAACTAAAATAATAGCATTCCTCCTGCCTAAAAACAAGACCTAAGACAGACAATGGAAAAATAAAAAAAGTTATGGCTCCTGAAATGCGTAGAGGAAAAAAAACTGAAAAATGTTGCTGTTCAGTAAGGCCTTTTCAGGCCAGGTCATTAAGAGGTTATGTGATTTCACCTAGTCCACAGTTGTTTTTCTGGCAATCCCCAACATTGGAAAGTAATTAGATTCCTTATTAAAATGCTAAAAGTGATAAACCATTTCATTGCTTGCTGCAGTTTGTGAGTTAACTCCAACTGAATAATGGTGGTAAAATGCAAATCATCAGTCCACTATCTACACCTCTGACAGATGATGAAATAATCTCTCTTGGTGATACAGAAGTACATGATTTACTGAAGTCCAGTGCTCAGGAAAACATTTCATATTTACGATCAGAGGACTCGTCACTGTAATTTCAGTCCAGAGGGGTTGTGTGATGACTTGATGGCACACTCCTTGAAGACAAGCACATGGCACTGGAACCTCACCTGCCTACAATACATGTTTTTTTTGCCTCCTGTATCTATTCCAACCTTTATAGCCTACTCAGAAATTTAAGATATTTCCATAGATGTAATACTGTCGGTTCTAGTAACTGGGTTCTATCTTTTCAGACACACTTATTGCTCAAACATGTGTACGATCAAGCATTCAACCAATCTTTATAGACAGAGTGGCAGCACTAAAGTTAATGACACACTACGGATGCTGTTGTCACCTTTTAGTACTACCTAATTGATCTGGAAATCTGATTAAGACTTTGAATCCATATTCACTAATGATTTAGTAGTAGGGTGGAAGTTCCTATAAAACCAATGCAACATAAAGTAGTAGAACTTACTCGAGTGGTAAGGAGAAATCAACTCTTTATAAGTGGTCAAGCAAAATATGCTTTTATATTTCTTTTGGCTAAATATCAGTGTACTACCTAAAGTGCATTTAATCCATGAGAGGAGGGGACAAATATCACCATGTTCTGCCAATATTCTCAGACTTCTGATTCTTTATACACCAGACCAGCTGTAGAATTGTCAGATGTATTACCACAACTGAACAGAGCTTTGTGAGGGATTGACATTTAGATGTAATTTTTCATTTTTGCCATTTCAATACATAAACAAAGAACATAGATTTAAACAGAACATCAACATTTGGTCAAAGAAGAATCATCCGACTATTATCTATGATTGTTTCAAATATATATCCATATTTTTTAGAACTTTTGCCATGTGAACTATGCAATCCAACACAATCAACTGACACATGTACGTAGGCCAATATTTCTGCGAAAGAGATAACATTCACTGTAAAACACCTTTACTGTGGCCTTGGTTTCTGATCTTGCTCATAATTCCTAATTAACTATTTCATTATGAAAAACGGTATAAACACATAGCGGACAAAACCCTTAAAGAGGTTCTGCCAACAACCTGTCCTAGATTGTGAGCAGGACTGGTGGCCTTCATATGAAGAGCTGCCTAGGGGGTGGGGGTTCACTACACACTACATTCTGGCCCTTGCATATATTGGGGAGCGTTCCTGTCAGGTTGCTCAGCCATAATGGCATATTTTAGGCAGGATCACATCATTACCATCATTACCATCTATTGCAGAGTAGTGTAGTGAGTAGTGAGGCCCTACTCCCTCACCTTACTAGGCAGCTCTGCGAGTTGTGGAGTAAACCAATCCTCCTCACATTCTAGGACAGGTTTCTGCACTGTTTTAAACCATTCCTAGAGGACCCTTCAATGGGGAAGCCCGAAATTGGCATATAAGACATTCTGTGGCACAATGAACTCATGGCAAGCTTTTACCTTGCCTAAATTGGTGTTAAGAAAGAAAGCCCCTGGCTGCCTACCAATTGGCCATGTAAAAAGGAAGTAAATTAGAGACGGTCATGTGGTTTACTCATATGACCACTTTATGCTCCTCTACACAGCCATTGGACAGGTTCAGCTACTGTCTAGCTCCGGTGCAGAAGACGACATAGGCATAGATGGCTAAAAAAAAACAATCATGCAGGTAAAAGACGTGACTGACACCATTTTGCTTCCAGTGGGTGGGGCCACTAAGGTGCTATGCTGTTTAGATCAGGCGAGCTAAAAGCAAGCTAAGAGTTTATTGTGTCACATCATGGACTGTATGGAAATTTAGGTTAAATCCTTATAAAGTGTCCAAACCCATTAGGGTCACATATACAATCCGCTCCCATGGATTCCCCACCAGAGATGGTCATGCTGTGTAAGTAGAAAACCTAAAACTCAGAAAGCACCATGGTTGTAAAAGCATGTCAAGGGCGTGTGAACATGAGGTAGACACAATGTGGATTTTCTACTGTGGAATTATGGTTGGAAAATCTGCAGTGTGTCTAGTAGCACCAAAGCAATTACAAAACTTATGAAATCTCACCCTTACCAGAATGTAACTCATGGAGTTTGTCACAGATTTGTTTTCCCCATTGTGCATTAGATTTACAGCAACTGAGGCAGGGACTATACCCTAATTCAACATAAATTGGGTCAAATTTAGAGTGCCTTACCTGGTTCTGTGATTGTCTGCACTTTCTCTCTCAGCCTCAAGCAGTTCCACTACCTGCGGATGCAGCATTCCACTGTAGAAAGATTTGGAGAGGAGAATTAACAGTCCAAGGCAGAACTTTGCCCCCATTTCTTCTAACTCCTTTGTTCCAACCTGTAAACCCTGTGAAGGATGCAGATGATATGGAAATGAGTAAAGCACAATCAATCTTAAAGATAAACAGCTAGTACCAAGCGTGTGCACATTAATTGAACTGAATCCCATGAAATCATTAATAACTTCTATACTTGCATTTAAATTCTCCTGCAACTGTTTGCAGATGAACGACCTGCACTATTTATCTAATTGTAAAGTTCTCTGATGCCTTAAACTTTCCCTCACTTTGCTTCCAAGAGGATATAAAATAAGTAGATGCGTGACTTGTTGCTTACTGAAATAACAAGTGAGAGATTCAGAGCAGCTGCTGCTGTAGCATGCCAAGAAAAAGATCAATATATAGATGGCAAAATAATGGTGAATGGTCCTGGAAATTTACTGACAATACCTGACACTGTAAAAGCACTGGCCATCGTGAAATGTGTCTCCAGGAGTTAAATATTGATGAACTATCCTCAGAATAGGTAATCAATATCAGATCAATGGAACTCCAACTCCTGGCACCCCTTTCTATCAACTGATCAGCTCGGATGTGTGCTGCGACCTCCTCTTTCTCGACCTGGGATGTCACGTCTAGTGTTGAGCGAATCAAAGCATCCTAAGTTTAGGAAATATTTGATTTGTCACGAATACTAATTTCCTCGCTCTTCATGGTAACAAATCATTTTTACTAAAATGGCGGCTAGAGTTGTCTTAGAAAAAAAATAAAAAATACTCACCTCATCCACTTGCTCTCACAGAGGCAGTCCACTCCTCTCTTGAGTGGAAAAAACATGATGAAGGACCTGCACTGAGTGTGATGATGTCACTGCATGCTCCCAGCAAGATCTCATGACGGCGTCATCGTCACCACGTCCTTTGGCAGGTCTTTTTCAAGAGGCGCAGACTGCCTCTGCGCAGTACAGGTCCTTTGGCAGGTCTTTTTCAATAACCGCAGACTGCCTCTGCGAGACCAAGTGCTGATCGTCGATGGGTTCCTGGTTTAAGACCCCTACGGATCAAATTCTGATGACATATCCTGAAAATAGGTCCTCACTATTACTCACTTGGACAACCCCTATAGCATCATATCTATCTATCTATCTATCTATCTATCTATCTATCTATCTATCTATCTATCTATCTATCTATCTCGCAATCCATACATTCAATATGTAACTGTATTTCCATCTAGTTTCTTCAAACTGCTGATCGGCGGGGATGTCAGACCCCAACAATCAGATATTGATGATCATGAGTATTAAACACTCGGACAGCCCCTTTAATAATAGAAGTTAATCAACAAAGTTTCAGGAGGCTGCTAGATCTCTGGGTACTAAAGTTCTATAATATCTGAAGATTTTCCCCAAGCATAGTGCTGGCAGCTTTAATGCAGCAGGAGAACCACATAATCTTTCATTTCTAAACAAGCATAATTAATGCTGAGTTATTTTCATTATAAGAGGCAGGTGTCCCGCAGGAAGGTTATATTACAATGAGATGCACGCAAGTCTAATTGAAGGTCTCATCAAACAGTAGGTAGCTCACTTGTAGAACTCCATGACTCTGATTTATCATACCGTGACTCCAGAATTCTGACATCAAAAAGTCACAAAATAGGGCATTTGCAACTTTTTTGCACTTGCTTGCGCAAAATGTATGCAGTTGCGCAAAAATGTATTACTTTTTACACTCACTTGCGCAAAATTTTGCGACTTTTTGCACGTGTACACCACTCACTCCAGTTTTGTAATATGGGTGGAAAAGTGGGCTTGCTATGTTAATGAGTTTCACTCCAGATTTATCATTGAGACTTTATCACAAATAAGTCACAATCTCTCTCCAGGAGCAGGGTGGAGTAGGAAGACTGGAGTAGCTTCTCTAGACAAAACTGTTAGGCCTCTTTCACACGGGCGTTGCAGGAAAATGTGCGGGTGCGTTACGGGAACACCCGTGATTTTTCCGCGCGAGTGCAAAACATTGTAATGCGTTTTGCACTCACGTGAGAAAAATCGCGCATGTTTGGTACCCAAACCCGAACTTCTTCACAGAAGTTCGGGCTTGGGATCGGGGTTGTGTAGATTGTATTATTTTCCCTTATAACATGGTTATAAAGAAAAATAATAGCATTCTGAATACAAAATGCATAGTAAAATATTGCTGGAGGGGTTAAAAAATAAATAAAAATAATTTAACTCACCTTAGTCCACTTGATCGTGCAGGCCGGCATCTCCTTCTGTCTCCTTTTCTGAACAGGACCTGTGGTGAGCATTCATTACAGGAACAGGACCTGTGGTGACGTCACTCCGGTCATCACATGATCCATCACATGATCCATCACCATGGAAAAAGATCATGTGATGGATCATGTGATGACCGGAGTGACGTCACCACAGGTCCTGTTCAGCAGAAGGAGATGCCGGGCTGCGAAATCAAGTGGACTAAGGTGAGTTAAATTATTATTATTATTTTTTTAACCCCTCCAGCGCTATTTTACTATGCATTCTGTATTCAGAATGCTATTATTTTCCCTTATAACCATGTTATAAGGGAAAATAATAATGATCGGGTCTCCATCCCGATGGTCTCCTAGCAACCGTGCGTGAAAATCGCACCGCATCCGCACTTGCTTGTGGATGCTTGCGATTCTCACGCAACCCCATTCACTTCTATGGGGCCTGCGTTGCGTGAAAAACGCAGAATATAGAGCATGCTGCGATTTTCACGCAAGGCACAAGTGATGCGCGAAAATCACCGCTCATGTGAACAGCCCCATAGAAATGAATGGGTCGGTATTCAGTGCGGGTGCAATGCGTTCAACTCATGCATCGCATCCGCGCGGAATACTCGCCCGTGTGAAAGGGGCCTTAGGTTTAAGGACAAGCCAAATTTATTAAACAACATGCAACATTTGATAAATGTGGCACAAAGTACTCCAAAACAGACTGAAGCAGTGGCGTAGGGATCGCCATAGCAACCATAGCAGTGGCTATGGGGCCCTACGCCACTGGGGGCCCGTCCGGACCGCATCATTTTTTTTTTTTTTTTTTATTAATACACTACACACACACAGGCAGGCTCGCCCGCCCGCCCAGTGTAGTGGCCGGGGATCGGGCGGTCCGCGGCTCGGGCCTGACTGGGGGGAAGGAAGGAAGCCAACAGGAACAGGAAGGAGGAGCTGTAGTAGGAGCAGGCGGGCCCGGGCCGGGGGCCGGGCGCACTGTCTGCCGCACGCACAAGGAAGGAGATTCTGTCATGGTCTTACCTGCTTGCTGCTCTCCTTCGTTTGACATGTGCTGGCGGCCATCTTGGTTTCTGGGTATCTTGTAGCCTTCCACCCTGCGGCTCCTCCTTCCCCTGGGAGGAGCTGGATGCCTAGCTCATATATATAGGAGGTCTGTGGCTTCAGTTCCTTGCTTGGTCCTCTTGTGTTCACATGCTTCTAAGACTGCTGCTGCTTCTGGTTCCTGATCCTGGCTTCGTCTGACTACCCTGCTGGTTCCTGATCCTGGCTTCGTCTGACTACCCTGCTGGTTCCTGATCCTGGCTTCGTCTGACTACCCTGCTGGTTCCTGATCCTGGCTTCGTCTGACTACCCTTCTGGTTCCTGACCTCTGGCTTCGCAAAGACTCTGCTCGGTTTCACCATCCGTTTGGACTTTTGCTTTACAGCTTTATTTTCAATAAAGCCTTCTTATTTTCATTTATCTCTTGTTGTACGTCTGGTTCATGGTTCCGTGACATTAGGACCAAGCCATGAATTCTGACGGTACAGGGCCATCCTCGCTACCCACGCTGGTTGCCAGACTTGATCAGCAGGATCACCTGTTGGGTCGGTTCGCTGTGGCGTTGCAAACCCTGCTTGAACGCACGGCTCATTTCGCTCCCGTTGCCGATGGGTCGGTTGTCGCTCCTGGGCTCGCTCCTACTGCCGCTCCGGTTGTTGCGCCAGAGTCTACCCCGACACCTGTTGTTGCGCCTGCGGTGTTTCGGGGTATGATCGGTTCTGCCCCTCTTCCACAGCGCTTTGGGGGAGAGCCAACTCAGTGCCGAGGTTTCCTTAACCAGGTGGGCATTTATTTCGAGTTGCTGCCACATGCCTTTCCTACTGAGAGATCAAAGGTGGGCTTCTTGATCTCGCTGCTCTCGGACAAGGCCTTGGCCTGGGCCAGCCCTTTATGGGAGAACAACAATCCGGTGGTTGCTGAGTTTTCCGGTTTTGTTGCTTCTCTTCGGAAGGTATTCGATGTGCCGGCTCGTGCTGCCTCTGCTGCGAAGCTCCTTATGTCCATCAGACAGGGTTCACGATCCGTAGCTGAATACGCCATTGAGTTTCGTACCCTGGCAGCAGAGGTGGGCTGGAATAATGAGGCTCTGGTCGCTGCTTTCTCTCATGGTCTCTCGGATGCCTTGAAGGATGAGGTTGCAGCTAAGGACCTACCAGTTGAGCTCGAGTCTCTTATTTCTTTCCTGATTTTGATTGACACCAGACTCAGGGAGAGACCTTCCTTTAAGGAGAACCTGTGGAGGTCTTCTAACAGATTGGTGCCTACGTTTGCGGTCCCACCCGTGCCTCCCTCTCCTCCCACGCCTCCTGGGGATGACTTGTCTGGGGGTGAACCCATGCAGCTGGGGTTTGCTCGCCTGTCCGAGGGGGAGAGGGCACTCCGGAGACGCGAGGGCCGATGCATGTACTGTGGTCTCGGTGGGCATTTTCGGTTGGCATGTCCGAACCGTCCGGGAAACGCTCGTACCCTGAGATCCTGTCGGGGGCAGATCTTGGGTGGAGTCTCCTCGTCCCCGGTTTCCCGTGTTGACAAACCACTGATCACTGTTGTCCTCTCCTGGGTCGGGGGCTCGGTGACGACCCAGGCGTTGGTGGACTCTGGTGCTGGTGGTTTGTTCATTGATAGTGTGTTCGCTGCCGCCAATTCCATTCCTCTGCAGGCTCGAGGTTCCCCACTGGCTCTTGAGGCGATAGACGGCAGACCCCTTCTGCCGCCACACGTGACTCATGAGACCCTTCCAGTGGGGATAGCCATTGGTGCCGTTCACAGAGAGTCGGTCTGCCTCCAGGTTATTTCGTCTCCACACTACTCGGTGGTCTTGGGGTACCCCTGGCTCCAGAAGCATAATCCGACTTTCGATTGGAGATCGGTCGAGATCCTCTCGTGGTCACCGCAGTGTGGGGCTAGTTGCATCCATGGGTCTGTCAAGTTGCTGGGTACTTCCTCGGACTCTCTGTTGCCTCCTGAATACGAGGAGTACCGGGATGTATTCGATAAGGTGCGCGCGGTTGCCCTACCTCCGCACCGCCCATATGATTGTGCCATAGAGTTACAATCTGGTGCCGTTCCTCCTCGTGGCAAAGTCTATCCACTGTCGGTAGCGGAGAATGAGGCCATGGAGGAGTACGTGAGGGAGGCGCTTTCACGCGGACACATTCGCAAATCTTCGTCCCCGGCAGGGGCTGGATTTTTCTTTGTGAAAAAGAAGGGCGGTGAGTTGAGGCCTTGCATCGATTACAGGGGTCTCAATCGCATCACGATCAAGAACGCTTACCCGATACCCTTGATTTCCGAGCTGTTCGATCGCCTTAAAGGGGCCACGGTCTTTACCAAACTCGACCTGAGGGCGGCATATAACCTGGTAAGGATCAAGGCGGGCGATGAGTGGAAGACCGCGTTTAACACCAGGACCGGTCATTACGAATCCTTGGTTATGCCCTTTGGGTTGTGCAATGCGCCCGCAGTCTTTCAGGAATTCATCAACGATGTTTTCCGTGACCTGTTGCAGCAGTGTGTGGTAGTCTATTTGGATGACATCTTGGTATATTCTGAATCCATGGAGGCCCACATTCTGGATGTCAGACGAGTGTTGCAACGGTTACGAGAGAACAAGCTGTTCGGTAAGCTTGAGAAATGCGAATTTCACCGATCCCAGGTAACCTTCTTAGGTTACATCATTTCCGCTGAGGGGTTCTCCATGGATCCTGAGAAGGTTTCGGCTGTCTTACAGTGGCCCCAGCCCAGTGGTCTTCGTTCCCTGCAGCGCTTTTTGGGCTTCGCCAATTATTATCGGAAGTTCATCAGGGACTTTTCCATGCTGGCCAAGCCTCTCACGGATCTGACCAGGAAGGGCAGTAATTCCCAGGTCTGGCCGCTCGAGGCCATCCGAGCTTTTGAGGCCCTAAAGTCCGCCTTTGTGTCGGCTCCGATTCTGTCGCATCCCAACCCTGGGTTGCCCTTTGTCCTCGAGGTGGACGCGTCTGAGACGGGAGTAGGCGCCCTTCTGTCTCAGCGTAGAACACCAGAGGGTCCTCTGCTTCCTTGTGGGTTTTACTCCCGGAAACTGTCTTCCGCGGAGTGCAACTATCAGATTGGTGACAGGGAGTTATTGGCCATCGTGCAGGCCCTTAAAGAATGGAGGCACTTGCTCGAGGGTTCGGTGGTTCCGGTTCTCATCCTGACGGACCACAAGAATCTGACCTACCTTTCTGAGGCCAAGAGATTGACACCACGTCAGGCCAGATGGGCTCTGTTCTTGTCACGTTTTAATTACGTGGTCTCCTACCTACCCGGTTCCAAGAACATCAGGGCGGATGCCTTATCACGGCAGTACTCCGAGCTGTCCAGGGAGGAGTCGATTCCGACTTCGGTCATACCTCCGAATCAGATCCTGGCCGCCATTCGCACCAGCCTGACCTCTCCCCTGGGTGAGCAGATTTTGGCGGCTCAATCTGGTGCTCCCTCTGGGAGACCCAACGGCAGATGTTTTGTGCCTGAGGAGTTGCGCACTCGGTTGTTGCGAACCTACCATAACTCCAAGACCGCAGGGCATCCTGGAAAGAATCAGCTGTCCTGGGCTGTTTCACGTCTGTTCTGGTGGCCTTCCCTACGTTCCGACATCGCCGCATATGTAGCGGCATGCTCCGTTTGTGCCCAGAGTAAGTCCCCTCGGCACCTTCCGTTGGGCCTTCTGCAACCCATAGCCACCGGGGAGCGCCCATGGTCACACCTGGGGATGGATTTCATTGTGGACCTCCCTGCATCCCGAGGCCATACGGTCATTCTCATGATTGTGGATCGGTTTTCCAAAATGTGCCACTGTGTTCCTCTCAAGAGGTTACCCTCTGCACAAGAGTTGGCCACGATTTTTGCCAGGGAGGTCTTCCGGTTGCACGGTTTGCCTAAGGAGATTGTGTCGGATCGGGGGAGTCAGTTTGTGTCCAGGTTCTGGCGCGCCTTTTGCTCCCAGTTGGGGATTCATCTCTCCTTCTCCTCGGCCTACCACCCTCAGTCCAATGGGGCCGCAGAACGATCCAATCAGGCCTTGGAGCAATTCCTTCGTTGCTATGTCTCCGATCACCAAGACAATTGGGTTGACCTCCTGCCTTGGGCTGAGTTTGCCAGGAACACGGCGGTGAACTCTTCCTCTGGGACGTCTCCCTTCATGGCCAATTATGGGTTCCAACCTGCCGTGTTACCGGAGGTATTCTCTCCCCAGGATATTCCGGCTGTGGAGGATCACCTTTCCGTCCTACGTGCTTCTTGGGTACAGATCCAGAAGTCCCTTGAGGTCGCTGCGCAGCGCCAGAGACTCCAGGCTGATCGCAGACGAGCGCCTGCTCCTTCCTACCAGGTCGGAGACCGTGTATGGTTGTCCACCCGCAACCTCAACCTTCGAGTGCCCACTCCCAAGCTGGCGCCTCGCTTTGTTGGTCCCTTCCGAGTGCTTCGCAGGGTAAACCCGGTAGCCTATGCCCTTGCGCTTCCTCCTGGCATGCGGATCTCCAACGTGTTTCATGTCTCCCTGTTGAAGCCACTGGTGTGTAATCGTTTCACTTCCTCGGTTCCTCGGCCTCGTCCGGTCCAAGTGGGCAATCGTGAGGAATATGAGGTGAGCAATATCCTGGACTCACGCCTGGTCCGCGGTCGGTTGCAGTTTTTGGTCCATTGGCGTGGTTATGGTCCAGAGGAGCGTTCCTGGGTTCCCTCCGCAGATGTCCATGCTCCTGCCTTGCTCCGAGCCTTCCACGCACGCTTCCCTCAGAAACCGTTTTGTGCTCCGCGGAGGAGGGGCCCTTGAGGGGGAGGTACTGTCATGGTCTTACCTGCTTGCTGCTCTCCTTCGTTTGACATGTGCTGGCGGCCATCTTGGTTTCTGGGTATCTTGTAGCCTTCCACCCTGCGGCTCCTCCTTCCCCTGGGAGGAGCTGGATGCCTAGCTCATATATATAGGAGGTCTGTGGCTTCAGTTCCTTGCTTGGTCCTCTTGTGTTCACATGCTTCTAAGACTGCTGCTGCTTCTGGTTCCTGATCCTGGCTTCGTCTGACTACCCTGCTGGTTCCTGATCCTGGCTTCGTCTGACTACCCTGCTGGTTCCTGATCCTGGCTTCGTCTGACTACCCTGCTGGTTCCTGATCCTGGCTTCGTCTGACTACCCTTCTGGTTCCTGACCTCTGGCTTCGCAAAGACTCTGCTCGGTTTCACCATCCGTTTGGACTTTTGCTTTACAGCTTTATTTTCAATAAAGCCTTCTTATTTTCATTTATCTCTTGTTGTACGTCTGGTTCATGGTTCCGTGACAGATTCGGAGAACATGAGGTAGGCGGTGGAGGGGGCCAGAACGGGGGCGTAGCGGAGGCGGAGCCAGGCTGGCACCAGTGCCGCAGTGCATGCAGTAAAGATTTCCTCCGGCTCCGCCTCCTAGAGTCCTAGTAACTAGAGGGAGTACTCAGGAGGCGGACTCAGGCGGTGGAGGGGGCGGGGCTGGGCCGGTGGAGTGACCTAACTTCAATTCCCTTATCTCCGACTCCTGCTTATCTAGTGCTCTGAATCATTCACTGAAGGGGCATCTTTAGGTCAAAACATTCGGGGCTTCAGCCCCGGATGTTTTGACCAATGCCCCGAATGTTATGCTGGCAGTCATTTCCACACAATCTCCTGCACAGCCCGGAGCCTGACTCCGCCCACTCATGTGACTGATCATGTGCTCCTGACATCATGCAAGGTCCTTTAGCCCACTAGGAACTATCATCTCCTGAGGTAGGACATGTGAATGGAGCATTTCTAGGTGCATGTTTTGGCTGTATTCTGCCCCCCTGCCCTGTACTGTACCCCTCTGCTGCACTGTGTATACCCCCTATGCTGTATTTTGCCCCCCTGCCCTGTACTGTGTACCCCATGCTGTATTCTGCCCCCTACCCTATGCTGCACTGTGTGTGCCTCCTGCCCTGTACTGCACCACCTATGCTGCACTGTGTGTGCCCCCTATGCTGCACTGTGTGTGCCCCCTGCCTTATACTGTACCCCCTATAATGCACTGTGCCTCCTATTCCTCACTGTGTGTGTGGCTCCTGACCTGTACTGTGCCCCCTATGCTGCACTTTGTGTGCCCCCTGCCTTATACTGTACCCCCTATAATGCACTGTGCCCCCTATGCTGCACTGTGTATGCCCCCTGCCCAGTATTGTGCCCGCTATGCTGTACCCCTTGCCCTTTAGTGTGCCCCCTATGCTGCATTGTACCCCTACTCTGCACTGTGCGCCCCCCCTCTTGCCCTGTACTGTACCCCCTATACTATACTGTGCCCTGTACATTGCAGCCTCCCTTCTCTGTCTCTAGTGCTTGCCACTTGGCACTATCATGGCACACTAAGGCCGGTTTCACATCACGTTTTGCCATTCGTCTAATGCAGGGGTGGGCACTCCAGCTGGGCTTTGCACTCCAGCTGTTGTGAAACTACAACTCCCAGCATGCATTATTGCTCTTCTCATAACTCTCATAGAAATTAATGGAACATGCTGGGAATTGTGTTTCACAACAGCTGGAGTGCCGAAGGTTGCTGACCCCTGGTAATGTATACATAAAATGTATATGTTAACAGGTGACTCAGACTGACACCATCAAAAATTTTTTTGCTGTGGGGCCCAGTCAGTTCTAGCTACGCCCCTGGACTGAAGCAAAACTGACTTCAAGTATTCTCCTAATGATAAATCTCCCCCCCCCCCCCCCATGTGTCTGAGTGCAGAGATTATAGGAGCTGAATGACATCAACCGCAGACATATCGGGATTACAGACAATATTCATTTCTATATGGTAATAACGTTCTCTTTCAGTAATATCTTGAATTGCTACACAAAAAGGTATTGCTGAGATAAGCCCATTTAGGTACTTTAAAAAAGGATTTATCATCTGCTTAGCAATGTAATACACGGGAAGCCGTTTCCAGCCTTGTCAACAACATTTCACCATCACAATGCTATGCGCAGTTCATATGGATAGGCCAGGAGAACAGCAAGCATCATTCACACATGAATACAAAGTAACGTACATTTAAAGATAACACAATGAGAGTCATACTTACCCCCCTAAATAAAGGAGGAGGCATAATTAATCAAGGCAATTATGGCTGTGTGATGAGGCATTTTCATTTATAACTACTTTCCTTTATTTAGACTTAACACTCAGTAATTGGTTCTATGAAATCGCACGCCTGATTACTGATCATTGTAATTACTAAATGATAACTCTCATTGTACTTGTGTTTTACCTTCCAAGTTTTACTTACTATTACAAATCCCACTCATGATATTCTTACATAGGATCTGCCAGAGAAACACTACCTTACATAAGGAACTGTTCCATTGTGCTACTCAAGACGTTGCGCTCTTGCAGCAGGTACAGTGTTGGGCCCAGAGATTAACCTGTGGATATTATCCTTTTACATTCAAATTAAAGGGCATTCAAACGACCTTATGCACAGTACTTTAGGGTATGCAAAAGGTGCATCCACAAAATAGGGTTGACGTCCATGTGACCTACGTGTTGCATCTATTTTATTTGCATGGTCCACATTTGTGGTAAAGACATGTTCTACCTTTTGTGGAAAAGACATATGGATGTGGAAAGCACATGGAAGACCTGGTCTTACGTACTTGCTGAGGCACCAAAAGCGCTATAGCAAACTTGTAACAGCAATGTCTAGACATAGGAGCATTTTCCATGATTCTATTTAGAAATGGTTATGATTTACGTGAGTAAAAAAAATGTACATTTAATATTTATTCCTGGAGCATGCCAAGAGTTAAACTAGTGTCCTAATACAGTGGGTGGTATTTACTATTCAAAATTTGCCAGAATACAGGCTTAATTTATGCAAAAATTGGCATACACGCTTTGCATCACATCTATTAAGTGTTTTAGAATTTTTTTTTGACTTGTCGAGCAAGGAGATATTGGCAATTTTGCTGGTGGTAAATAAACCAAATGATATGTAATATACACTGAAGATGGACATACACATTCAATAACTGTTGGCTGACAACTATCCCTCCTGACTCCCTAACAATGTTTATTCTAGGGTAGAGCCAGACACCTCTGGTGGCAGCTTATCTCCAGGGAGAACAAAAGGATAGATGAAAATATTGATTTCATCTGATCCTTCTCTTCATCTGTCGAAGGAAAGCTGGGAGCTTCCCATACACATTATAGTGTTGGCTGAACCCGCCATTCTCGGTAGCTTTAGCTGACAATACACTAATGGGAGGTCCTTTAGACTAGACAGTCTGGTGGTGCATCAGCATCAACCACTTTGATAAATCAGGCTGAATTGTAAGTTAAAGGGAGTCTGTCAGCTCCGAAACATGCCCCCCCCCCCCTCCCCAAAGTAGAGTAGGTGGTGTATAGTGTAAGTGAAGCTAAGTCCAATATGTAATTTTTATCTTCATACTCACTTGTATTCTGACACTGTGCTCCCACAAACCAGCAGTAAAACCCATTAATGGGACTCCTCTTTAAGTCCTCTCCATTATAAGTGTCAGCATGGGAGTCCTCTCAGTGCATCTTACTGCTGGTTTGTGGGGACACAGCATGAGAATGCAAGTGAGTATGAAGATAAAAATTACATAACCAGACTCAGCATCACTTACACTATACTCCGCTAACTCTAGTTTTGGGGGTGGGGTGTTTCGGAGCTAACAGATTACCTTTAAATGGGTTGCCTTACCTGAGACATTGGGGGCATATTGCTAGGATATGCCCCCAATGTCTGATAGGTGTGGGTCCGAAGCCTATCTTTAGAAGGGAGCCTGCAAAGTGATGGAGGGTGCACTGTGCATGCGCTGCCGCCCTTCATTTATTCCTATAGAAAAATAGCTGAATGGTGGGTCGGCTATTTTTGTCAGTCTCATTGAAATGGATTGGAAGCACACCATGGAAGCGCGGCCAGTGTTCCCTTCACTTCTATGGGACTGACGGAAACAGTTGAGTCAGCACAAGGATATTTTCGGAGCTCCCATAGGAATGAATAGAGGCCGGCCACGCATGTGTGGTAGTCCTAGTAGTGGGACCAGCACCTATTAGACATTGGGGGGCATAGCTTAGCGATATGCCCCCAATGTCTGAGATGAGACAATCCCTTTAAGTTTTTGCTGTTTTAAAATTAGCATTAGTGCCCCAGTGGATTGATAGCCGTGTACATCATGCTCTCCTGCTACATTATTCTAAATCATTTCACATGCACTGCTATTAATGTAATCCTCCTACACATGAAATGGAGACTTTTCCTATATATCATCATCTAATTAGTTTATGCCTTGTTAAACACTTCAAGTAATGGAATCCAGCAAACAGGGAGCTATAAACTATACACGTCAAAACTGTGAGATATTAAACTAGCATCAGATAATATTTGGGGAGAGATAAACAGCAGCAATATAAACGTTAGCCGCGTTTTCCAGCATACAGTAGACTAAATGATTCCCTTGGTCCTCAAGAGATAAAATCCCAGGTGGGCCTTAATGCATTAATAAACTGTCTCCTGCAATTAGGCCATCTGATTTCAAGCCATTGTTCACACGCTGTATATTTATCACTTCAATATGAAATGTTGGATTGCAAAAAATAACAACACTCATGATGCCTGGCACGGGCTGCCTGAATTATATATGATCGCCTGCAGAAAGCATTAACAACACCTTGGTTTTCTCAAAGCTCATATATCAAACCTGTTTAGTGCACCTGTTGCTCCCAGGAGTAGAGTGTGGATCAGAGACCTGTAGAAACCGCACATTAAATTATCAACAGCGTACAACCGAGAAAGAACAGGAGCAAATGAACACTAGCCCTCACTGATGGTCTTTAATATACTAGTCAACTATCATTTATATGACCTCCAAGATTACAAGTATTACTAGCATTTCACCTGCTCTCTGCTGTCGAGCACGTTGGATTTTGTTCATGGAGAAAATAGAGGTTGTATCTCTTCCAGTTTAGATAAGGATTAGCAAAACAATAGCTCTACATACAGTACAGACCAAAAGTTTGGACACACTTTCTCATTCAAAGAGTTTTCTTTATTTTCATGACTATGAAAATTGTAGATTCACACTGAAGGCATCAAAACTATGAATTAACACATGTGGAATTATATACATAACAAACAAGTGTAAAAAACAACTGAAAATATGTCATATTCTAGGTTCTTCAAAGTAGCCACCTTTTGCTTTGATTACTGCTTTGCACACTCTTGGCATTCTCTTGATGAGCTTCAAGAGGTAGTCCCCTGAAATGGTTTTCACTTCACAGGTGTGCCCTGTCAGGTTTAATAAGTGGGATTTCTTGCCTTATAAATGGGGTTGGGACCATCAGTGGCGTTGAGGAGAAGTCAGGGGGATACACAGCTGATAGTCCTACTGAATAGACTGTTAGAATTTGTATTATGGCAAGAAAAAAGCAGCTAAGTAAAGAAAAACGAGTGGCCATCATTACTTTAAGAAATGAAGGTCAGTCAGTCAGCCGAAAAATTGGGAAAACTTTGAAAGTAAGGGCTATTTGACCATGAAGGAGAGTGATGGGGTGCTGCACCAGATGATCTGGCCTCCACAGTCACCGAACCTGAAACCAATCGAGATGGTTTGGGGTGAGCTGGACCGCAGAGTCAAGGCAAAAGGGCCAACAAGTGCTAAGCATCTCTGGGAACTCCTTCAAGACTGTTGGAAGACCATTTCAAGGGACTACCTCTTGAAGCTCATCAAGAGAATGCCAAGAGTGTGCAAAGTAGTAATCAAAGCAAAAGGTGGCTACTTTGAAGAACCTAGAATATGACATATTTTCAGTTGTTTCACACTTGTTTGTTATGTATATAATTCCACATGTGTTAATTCATAGTTTTGATGCCTTCATAGTCATGAAAATAAAGAAAACTCTTTGAATGAGTAGGTGTGTCCAAACTTTTGGTCTGTACTGTATACTGTTCAAACAGCATTTCCGGATGTAAATCAAGGGCACAAGGACCAGGTGTGAGGGTAAAATTACCAAATATAAGAGCGGGGTACCAGATAGGATGTCACAAGGATCAGGTATGAGGGTAAAAAGACCAAATGTAGAGGCACTGGGACCAGATTGAGGACACAAGGGCCATATGTAAGGATTAGAAGCACCATAGAATTTCTTAGCAGTATATGAATAGCTGAAATACCGTATATACTCGAGTATAAGACAAGTTTTTTGGCACATATTTTTGTGCTCAAAAAGCCTCCTCGTCTTATACTCGAGCCTAGTCTAGCTCCGGTAATACAGGCAGTGCGGGGGGCGGCGCTCACTCACTGACGTCACGCGCATGCGCCGCCTAGTGGGAGAAGGCGCGTGACGTCAGTGAGTGAGCGCCGCTCCCCGCACTGCCTGTATTACCGGAGCAAAGACAAAGTAAGAATACTGCTGTGAGCGTCGGGGAGGGGGATCTGTGGATGGCACTGTAGGGGGATCTATGGATGGCACTGTAGGGGGATCTGTGGATGGCACTGTAGGGGGATCTGTGGATGGCACTGTAGGGAGATCTGTGGATGGCACTGTAGGGAGATCTGTGGATGGCACTGTAGGGGGATCTGTGGATGGCACTGTAGGGAGATCTGTGGATGGCACTGTAGTGGGATCTGTGGATGGCACTGTAGGGGGATCTGTGGATGGCACTGTAGGGGGATCTGTGGATGGCACTGTAGGGAGATCTGTGGAGGGCACTGTAGGGGGATCTGTGGATGGCACTTTAGGGGGATCTGTGGATGGCACTGTAGGGGGATCTGTGGATGGCACTGTAGGGGGATCTGTGGATGGCAGTGCCATCCACAGATCCCCCTACAGTGCCATCCACAGATACCCCCTCCCCTAAACAGTGCCATCATGGCACTGTTTAGGGGAGGGGGGATCTGTGGATGGCACTGTTTAGGGGGGATCTGTGGATGGCACTGTTTAGGGGGGAGATCTGTGTATGGCTCCCTGTATTTAATGCAGAGTGTGTGTGTATATAATGTACACACTCTGCATTAAATACAGGGAGTCACCCTCTTGCAGATGTGTGTATATAATGTAGAGTGTGTGCATTATATACACATACACTCTGCATTATAGCTGCATTTCCCACCCTAGTCTTATACTCGAGTCAATAATTTTTCCCATTTTTTGGGGGCAAAATTAGGGGCCTCGGCTTATACTCGGGTCGGCTTATACTCGAGTATATACGGTAATGATTAATAAATAAGAATTATATTCTGTGAATCACGTATGCATAGTATATTGGTGGGAATAAGATTGCTTGAATTCAGTTAATTATCTTTTGTGACATTTGTTCTTGCATAGAGTCACAATATGGCTATATGTATGGGCCCTACATGCTTTGCAAAAGCATTCGATCCCCTTGATGTTTTGTTGTATTACAACCTAGAATTAAAGTGGATTTAAATTTAGATTTCATGTAATGGACCTGACAAAATAGTTCAAATTGTTACGGTGGAATGAAAAGTAAAATAATGATTTAAAACTGAAAAGCTAAGAGTGCATACAGTACGTGTCTACTAATTTTGCTATGAAACCTCTAAATATGGTCTGGTCCAACCAACTAATGGATCATTCTAGGATTTTATTAGTAATGGACTATCCTCAGGATAGGCCATTTATGGCTGATTGGCGGGAGTCAGGCACCCCACTCTCGTGCCAATCAGCTGGTGCTGGTGGCCTGTGTGCAGCTCAGCCCTAATGAAGAGAATGGGCCTGTGCGCGTGACCTATAGTCGTGACATCACTGGTCTGTTGAAAGCTGTAAGAAGACCATGGCACTACTGAAAACACCTCTGTCTTCTCAAACAGCTGATCAGTGGGGGTCCTGGGGGTCTTACTCCTGAAGATCAGATGCTGAAGACCTATCCAAAAGATGGATCATCAGTAAGAAAATGGCAGATAACCCCTATAAGCCACATAGAACATAATGGATCCTCCTGTAAAGGCTCATCATATCCATGGCCTTATTACTGATCCATATAACCTATGAGTTGTAACAGGGCACCCAACTCCTATATCTGTGTGCCTTCACTTTGTAACTCTCCAAATAACACAATATCTTATGTGTGGACAGGAAGCCAGATTCTCTACCGTATATATTCCTATGGGAGCTTCAATGTCAGTCTCTTAGGAATGAATAGAGAAGTAACTAACTTCCTGTCAATGTGTCAGTTGCAGATCAGAGAGTTGGTCACATGACACATCTGAGGATCAGAAGAAAGGTAATAACTCCCAAATACAGTCACTGGTAAGAAGTTTGTGTGCATTTCTAAAGTGCCAGAGAATAAATGTTTTTGTGGGAGTGCTTCCTTAAGACAGATGCAGATGAGCTGCTTCCACATTTTGGGTATTTTAAGTGACCCTTAATGACGTATGCTTTTATTCTGTAACAAATTTGCACTAAATATGCAGTACAACCATCTGCAGCCAAGCCATTCACTACAGCTGTCTCTTCTTCATGCCTTTCTGCTCCTGCTTGAGCTGCTTTAATATGCTGAACCACAGCGACTGTGGAAATACAGATCAACCACAATGCAAAATGCTGGTATTCGCTGTAAGATTATGACTTGGAATCCGTTCTATGATTTAAATAATGGACATATACATGTCTAAATGAAGCCCGAGGCAGCTTATTTCATAATGTGCGAGGCAAAATGATAATATGGCGTGATTACTTCAGCAGCCATTTGCATATGATTACATATAATGCCTTTTACTATGGTAATGAGCATCATTAACTCCTTTGAGAGGTATACATCACACTAAGTATGTGTAGCAGTGACTTACGTTAGCAGCTTGCTGGTTTACCACCAGAAACCATTTTCAAAGACAAACACAGGTCAAGAACATCATATATTCTATTGGTCTCCCAGCTGATGTAAAATATTATGGGAAATGATAGAGGAGGTATTTTCAGGTGTAAAATACGAAGCAGAAGCAAAATACAGACAGAGGTAATGTGAAATGTTTTATTAGGTTGCATCTGGTGGAGCTAACAGCTCGTCATAACAATAATGTTATGTTATGGGTGAAGTGTGAATTTATTTAATTGCTTAGAGCTAATTTGCTTTATATTGAGGATAATAGGAGACCATTAAGCTACAGGGGGTATAATTGGCCAGTTCTTGTGAAATCCCAAATTTTAACCAGTGCTTTGCAGCCGAGATATATTCAGGTCGTTATGTTTTACCTGGGGAGGGGTTAAGGGAAATCAGAGAAATTGTGTTGTGAGTTTTAAGATGACACATGATGTAAAAGTTAAGCACACCATAAAGCAGCTTATCCTCACATCACCTACTTGTCTAGAATATATGAAAAAGGAAATGTGCTATCAAAATTACACGTAGTAGGAGGTTCAATTAGAACAAAAAACTGGTTCATAATCATTCATTGATAAAAGAGTCCGGTCATAATTAGATTATACAGAGTCCATATCAGCTTTGACATTCCTTGAAGGACTGTACCTTCTATTGATGCCTCTTCCTTACAGTGTGCCCAAATAATGCAATTATACAGTACATTGCCCAAATAGGTAACATTGTCACAAGGCAACCGGACACTGTCCAGTTAATAAACTAGGAAACGTGGCTACAGTCTGAGCAATTGCATTTTCAATCTTTCAGTTCCTAGGTCTTCTGGGCCAGTAGTGACCCCTTCACTAGTAACAAATGTGTAACCTGTACAACCAGACATTTTTAATACCACTAAGACTAGCCCTGGCTTGACAAAGGGCTATTTATCTATCTATCTATCTATCTATCTATCTATCTATCTATCTATCTATCTCTCTATCCATACATCCAAAAGATAACTATATTTCCATCTAGTTATGCCCCAGGGAACATAATGTATCATCCTGTGAGTGCTCGTCATATCCATGGCCAAAATAATGATCCAGTTGTAATGAGCTATAACAGGGCACCCAACTCTCATCTCTGTATGCCTCCAATTTCATACAGAGCATAAAGTCCCTGTGACTCCATACTACATGGCCCTGGAGGAGACTTTATGTGCTACGTGTACCATACAGCCTTTGCACGTGTGCATGAGTAACAAAGTGATTGCTTAGATGAACTGTAAGGCTATATTCACACCAGAGTGAAAGAAAAGGTCAATAAAAAAGGGTTAAATGGTTAAACTGTCTTCCTTATGCTGTGCCCAAATAATTTGAGGAATTACATTGCTCAAATATCATTGCCACAAGGCAACCAAACACTGGAAACTAGGAAATGCTGCTACATTCTGAGCAATTGCATTTTCAGTCTCTCAGTACCTAGGTCTTCTGAGATATGCACCCTGTACAGCCACACATTTTATATTACTAAGAACAGCCCTGTGTTGACAAAGGCAAATAAATCTTAAAGGGGCTTAAAAAAAACATGTATTGCCTATCCACAGCCTTACCACTGGGATCCCTACCAATCACTACACCAGGGGTCCTGAGCTCCCACTTCAGAATTTTGAATGACGCAGTGGTCACGCATACACCCTCCATTCAATCTCCATTTGGCTGATGGAGATAGTCAAACGTTGTCTTCACCAGTCCCACAGACTTCAGAGATTTGGATACTGTCTGATCTGTAGACAGCTTTCCATAATGCAACAGGAAATTACCTTTTTGAAATATGAGATTTGTAAATTAACCATTAAACAAACTCAGGCTGAGAACATTTCAATGCCACTGCCACAGAGGCCCCCTAGAAATGGAAGATGGGTTACTGTAGGTTCTGGTAGACTGAGAGATGTGGATAGAAGACATGTCCCACAGTCTGTGGCTCTCCATAATTCATTTGCAGCACTTTCAGAGTGCAAGAGCAACATGGCGGATGGCTCAAGCACAGTGGGTGAGAAACAATTATCTCCCATGCCTAAAGTATGCAAGACTGCAACCAAAGACAAAAAGGAGAAGGTGAGGACTGATAGTAAGCAGCTGTTGGTGGGCGATTCCATCATAAGCAGGGCCGGTGCAAGGATTTTTGCCACCCTAGGCAAAAGCAAATTTTGCCGCCCCCTTGACTTCGCCCATTGACCACACCCCTTTTTCCACCCCTTTTTCAGCCACCTATTGCATGCAATATTTAACTATGGTCGTGTACCCTGTGCCAGTCTATGGTCATGTACCCTGTGCCAGTCTGACTATGGTCGCGTACCCTGTGCCAGTCTGACTATGGTCATTTATATATAATATCTAGCCATTGTCTGCCACCTAGTACCATCCCAGTGATGCCAATCACTCTGCACTGTTCAGCAGGTTGGCACACCAAACACGAGCAGTGCCACCTATTCACTGCCAGGTGCCATTCAGCCACTGTCTGAAATCCTGTGCCACCAGGGCAACATAAAACAGTATGCTGCCTTGTGCCCTCTGCAAGTCTGGCACTGTCCTGCACCCTGTACCATTCATAGCTCTTTAGACAGTATTTTTGTCAACAGAAGCAAATGTACATTTTGCCCCCCCCCCCAATAATTTCACATTTCTGCCCCTCATGATTCATGTCCATTTCTTGCCCCCTCCCCATCATTTCACATTTCTGCCCCTCATGATTCATGTCCATTTCTTTCCCCCCCATGTGCTAATATCATAGTGCCATCCTCTCCCCCTGCCCCCTAATGTGCCAGTATGAAGTGCCTCTCTCCTCCCCCCTCCATGTGCCAGTATCATGGCGCCAATAGCCCCCCCTCCCCCGTGGCAGTAAAGTAACAGTCCGGTATTTAAAAAATAAAAAACACTTTCAGAAAAGTTTCTCCTGGGACTTGAACTCACAACCTTTCACATGAGAAGCAAGGCATTTAACCACACAGCTATGAAAGCAGTGTAGCCAGTCTCTTAAAAAAAAAAAAGTTAAGTAGCAGTCCGGTATTTAAAAAAAAAAAAAACACTCAGAAAAGTTTCTCCTGGGATTTGAACTCACAACCTTTACACATCAGAGGCAAGGCATTTACCCTCACAGCCATGAAAGCTGTATTACCAGCTGCTTAAAAAAAATATATATATAAGACTTCTACTGTAGGTAACTTTGATACCTAGTGTACATCCATACACATGACAGCTGCCCCAGTACACTGTGTATGGATGTAGCAGAGCTGGGTGTGTTGGGGCAGCTGACATGTGTATGGATGTACACTAGGTATCAAAGTTACCTACAGCAGAAGTCTTATATATATATTTTTTTTAAGCAGCTTGTAATACAGCTTTCATGGCTATGAGGGTAAATGCCTTGCCTCTGATATGTCAAGGTTGTGAGTTCAAATCCCAGGAGAAACCTTTCTGAAAGAAAGCCTAAATGAGATTTAAATACACCAGGGTGTCTCAGCTGCAACAGCTGCATGCTGCTCTCTTCCCGAAGTGAACTCATCGGAGTTCATCTGGCTGGCAAGTACAGGAACAGAAGGAGATGAGATGATGTCAGATGGATGACAAGCAGTCGTTGCCCCCAGGCAGAGTGCGCTCTACGTGGTTGCCTACTCTGCTTATGGGTGGCGCCGGCCCTGATCATAAGAGGTGTGAAGTTTGAGGAGAATGGTGTTGTGAGATGTCTCCCTGGTGCTGCCGCTAGCCGGGACAGAAGACGGATCCTTAATATTGTTAGGCAGGAAAGGGAGGTGGATGTTATTGTCCATCTTGGGACAAACGATCTGGCTTTCAAAGGTGAAAGAAGCTTTTCACACACTTGGAAAGGATATACGGGAGGTTGCATCAACTGTTTCATTCTCTGCAGTTTTGCCTGTGCATAACCTTCATGACAGGAAGATGGAATTCAATGTATGGCTTGGTGAATGGTGTCGGAACCAAGGGTTTGGCTTTGTGTCTCATGTTAGCTCTTGTTGGAATGATAAAAAACTGTACAAGAAAGATGGTTTGCATCTTTTTCTCAAAGGAACGAATGTCCTCGTTGAACAGTTCCAAGTATTTGCTAAGGAGCATTTAAACTAGGAAAGGGGGGCAAAAGAGTGATAATCCAGCAGTCCGACTGCCCCCCCGGAACAATGCCAGAAGATGCCAGTAGCACAAAGGTTAAGAAATGACAAGCTCAGATTCTTATCTACAAATGCTCGCAGTTTAGGGAATAAGAACAATGAACTTGAGGCTATAATGGCATCTGAGAATATAGATGTAGTGGCTGTTACTGAGACGTGGTTCAAGGGGAGTAATGACTGGGATATATCAATACCAGGGTTCTCTCTATACAGGAAAGACAGAGAAAGCAAGAAGGGGGGGGAGGGGTGGCACTGAATGTGAAAGACAGCATTAAATAAAATTTGATACAAGTTAGCGAGAACAATTTAGAGTCAGTTTGGGTTACCTTGCAGCTTGATAATCATAAGGTAACTCGTGTAGGTGTGATATATAGACCACCTAGCCAAGTCAAAGAATTAGATGATCTACTAGTTGAGGAAATAGCTAAAATGACATTGAAGGGGGAAGTTATCATTATGGGAGACTTCAATCTTCCAGTAAACTGGAAAACCAAAATAGCTAGTTCTGCCAGGAGTACAGATATTCTAAATTCCCTACTGGGATTATCTCTACAGCAAGTAGTTGAGGAGCCAACCCGGAAGGAGACCATTTTAGATTTAGTATTCACAAATGGGAATTTGGTATATGATATTACTGTAGGGGAAAGCTTGGGATCAAGTGATCACCAGTCAGTGTGACAGTGACTGAGTCACACCACACAAAAACAAAAGTTTTAGATTTGAGAAAAACAGACTTTTCTAAAATTAGATTAATGGTATACGAGTCCCTATCAGATTGGAACAGTTTCATTGGAGTCCAGGAGAAATGGGACTACTTAAAAGAGGCACTATTGAAGGCAACAGATAATTGCATTAGGCTTGTCAGTAAAAGCAAAAAAAGGAAGAGACCAGTGTGGTACTCAGCAGAAGTGGCCAAAATCATTAAAAACAAAAAGATAGCATTTAGGAATTATAAAAATAAAAAAAACGAGGATGACAGGCAAATTTATAATATTAGGCAGAGAGAGGCCAAACAAGTTATAAGAGCTTCTAAAGCACCGGCAGAAGAGAAATTAGCTCAGTCAGGGAAAAAAGGCGATAAGGCATTCTTCCGATACATAAATGAAAAAAGGAAACTAAAACAAGGAATTACAAAATTAAAAACAAAAGAAGGAAGGTATATGGAAGAAGATAAAAAACTAGCTGACTGCCTCAATGAATACTTCTGTTCAGTATTTACAAAGGAAAAGGACCTCAGTTAGGAAAGAAGACTAATGAATCTTTTGATGCATGTGTCTTTACAGAGGAAGAGGTTCTAAGTCAGCTGTCTAAAATCAATACAAATAAGTCACAGGGGCCTGATGGGATACACCCAAAGCTATTAAAAGAGCTCAGCGGTGAACTAGCAAAACCATTAACAGATTTATTTAACCAATCACTGGCAACAGGAGTCATCCCAGAAGATTGGAAATTAGCAAATGTTGTGCCCATTCACAAGAAAGGTAGTAGGGAGGAATCGGGCAACTATAGGCCAGTAAGCCTGACATCAATAGTGGGGAAATTAATGGAAACCATACTTAAGGAGAGGATTGTGGAACATCTAAAATCCCATGGATTGAAAGATGAAAAACAGCATGGATTTACTTCAGGGAGATCATGTCAAACTAATCTTATTGATTTTTCTGATTGGGTGACTGAAATAATAGATGGAGGAGGTGCAGTAGACATCGCTTATCTAGACTTCAGTAAGGCTTTTGATACTGTCCCACACAGAAGGCTTATCAATAAATTGCAGTCTTTGGGCTTGGACTCCCATATTGTTGAATGGATTAGGCAGTGGCTGAGGGACAGGCAACAGAGGGTTGTAGTCAATGGAGTATATTAAGACCAAGGTCTTGTTACCAGTGGGGTACCTCAGGGATCTGTTCTGGGACCCATATTGTTTAATATCTTTATCAGCGAAATTGCAGAAGGCCTCGATGGTAAGGTGTATCTTTTTGCTGATGACACAAAGATTTGTAACAGGGTTGACGTTCCTGGAGGAATACACCAAATGGAAAAGGATTTAGGAAAACTAGAGGAATGGTCAAAAATCTGGCAACTAAAATTTAATGTTGATAAGTGCAAGATAATGCACATGGGGCGTAAAAACCCAAGAGCAGAATATAAAATCAGTGATACAGTCCTAACCTCAGTATCTGAGGAAAGGGATTTAGGGGTCATTATTTCAGAAGACTTAAAGGTAGGCAGACAATGTCATAGAGCAGCAGGAAATGCTAGCAGAATGCTTGGGTGTATAGGTAGAGGAATTACCAGTAGAAAGAGGGAGGTGCTCATGCCGCTCTACAGAGCACTAGTGAGACCTCATTTCGAGTATTGTGCTCAGTACTGGAGACCATATCTCCAGAAGGATATTGATACTTTGCAGAGAGTTCAGAGAAGAGCTACTAAACTGGTACATGGATTGCAGGATAAAACTTACCAGGAAAGATTAAAGGACCTTAACATGTATAGCTTGGAAGAAAGACGAGACAGAGGGGATATGATAAAAACTTTTAAATACATAAAGGGAATCAACAAGGTAAAAGAGGAGAGAATATTTAAAAGAAGAAAAACTGCTACAAGAGAACATAGTTTTAAATTAGAGGGGCAAAGGTTTAAAAGTAATATCAGGAAGTATTACTTTACTGAGAGAGTAGTGGATGCATGGAATAGCCTTCCTGCAGAAGTGGTAGCTGCAAATACAGTGGAGGAGTTTAAGAATGCATGGGATAGGCATAAGGCCCTCCCTCATATAAGATAGGGCCAAGGGCTATTCATAGTACTCAGTATATTGGGCAGACTAGATGGGCCAAATGGTTCTTATCTGCCGACACATTCTATGTAGACTTTGAGTAGAGGGCAATCAGTGTGCATGACCATCACTCTATTTAAACTTCTTGAGAATGGGAGCTCAGGACCCCCATTCTAATGACTGGTTTCCGTTCCAGCAGGAACTCCTCAAAGATCATAAATTTACTATTTATCTTGTGAACAAGTGATTTTTTTTTGTGGGGGAGGGGGATCACCACTTTAAATGCCACCTTTGACATCAGATTAAAAACAAAACTAATGAAAGTGGTCCATGAATAGCAATCCCCCATTTTACATGATGGAAGGCTCACAGGCTGATGAGTCTTCATGGCAAGCTCAGGGAATGTGACATTTATGTGCAGCTTGATACAGTAGTAGCATACACATAGCCTACACCAAATGCCTGGCCTATAAACTGAAATAGTGGATAAAGTGCACCCAAATTTAAGTGGAAGAGAAAAAAGCAGACCAAGGATAGCACTAAGATAAAGATATCCTTTATCATTCAATTTTCATACAACAATTATCTCACTTTCAGTCACATCCTGTAACGCTGAGTGTCTATCATTAACCCCTTTTTGATGCAGAAATTTTCCATTTTTGTGTTTTTAAGTTTTTCTCTCTCTGTCTTCCTGGAGCCATAACTTTTACACATACACATAGCCGTATGAGAGTTTTTTTTAGATTTTATTTACAGTAGGTGACAAGTTGCACTTTCTAATGCCACTATTTAATATGGCATGCGATGTAGTGGGAAGCGGGGGAAAAATTCCAAATGGGGTGTCATTTGAAAAAAAATGCAATTCCTCCACAGTTTTATGGGTTTCGTTTTTATGGCATTGACTATGTGGTAAAACTGTTGTTCATTCTCCAGGTCAGTATGATCGTGGCGATACCACATATCTATACTGTAGTTTTTCTTACGGTTTAATACTGAAAAAAAAATGTATTTTTTTTCTTTTCATTGCCATATTATGACCCCAATAACTTTTTTATACATGTCTTAGAGCTCATTTTTTGCAGGATGATTTGTAGCTTTTGATAATACCATTTTTTATTCAATTTTTTTGGGAGGTAAAGTGATGAAAAGATGTCGAATCAGCCATTTTTATATTTTATTTTCAGTTATGCCACAACAGTATCCCACAACAAAATAATAATGACAAGAGGTCTGGCTTCATGTCACCTGTCATTCCTGATGCAAATAGCTAGATTGCTGCCATTCATTTCAATAGACAATCCTAGATTGCAATGGTCAGAGATAAATTGAGGAAAATCATAATAGGCTGATTCCCTCTGTTTACTCCATATGTCATTTTAAGGAGTTGATTAACATAGAAAGACACTAATGGTCATGTTCACCATTACTTGCTATTCATTCCACTCTTTTACTCTTGTCTGGAAAAAGGATATATATTTTTTTCTTATTTTATACTGGACAAAACAGCAGTAAGGTTGTTCCCCTGTCAGATAGTCGGATAGGGCCGTACACAGCCAGAGCACATTGACTATGACACTAATAGGTGCTCCAGTTTTTGTATGGCTGAAACCTTGCGCACCTGTCTGAATCCAGCTGGATCCACACCGGATCTGATTATAGTCAATGGGGTCTGGCAGTGCATGGGCAGTGAACTTGGGCAGGCTGTTCCTCTGGTGGATCGGCTTGTCAGATAGTTTTACCGCAGGTGTGGATGTAGCCTTAGACTAATGTCATTGAGAGTTAAAAATATAACAATGAATGATATATTATTGATTAAGAACGGTTGAACTTGATGGACCTATATTTATTTCAGCCTCTGTGTGTAGATTTAAACAAAAATGTTTCTTTTTTTTTGCTCAAAAGTTAAATGTATTTAAATTGTACTGTACTGTAGATACTGGGATGTAGGATGTGATGGATGTACTTAACAACCTTTTTATCACATTCACAAGGCAATTACTCTAGCATGTGCTTAAAGAAGATCTGAATAAAGACAGCTGTAAAGATAAGTCTTTAATTGAGTTGATCTCCAGCCTCTGAGCACCTGTCATTAGCTAAGGTCGCTCAATGCTTTTTATTTGAGGCAGCTCATATAAGTGTAACATAATGTAACTGAAAAATTTAATGAAGTAAATGAAATGCAGGACTTGAAGAATGATCAAATGACTGTGCCAATAAGATCCCATATTGCAATTTCTGTTGTCATGGTTAAATGCCAAGTTTTCACTCTCTTTAAACTTCTCTAACAACATTTGCTAAATGACAGAGACTTGGCATGGTTCTTAAAGGGGCACACAAACCATAGAGATACTGTAGCCTATAGATCTTTGACAAGCCATAGGGTTCTAGTTTAGGAATCCAAACTTTCAATGAATTGTGTGAACCTCCAATGGCCATCCCATCTATATAATCTTAAGAACAATGTAAAACAGATAAGGGGATAAAGCAAGAGGTACATGCTATTCACCTTTCCTAGGGCTAATAGGAAGCTGAGGAGGGGTGACAAACTGTCGGTCTTCTTGTACCAGGGTGAAGGAGTGTGATATAATTAATCAGCATCATTTTATTTTTTACTATAGGTCTCTTAATCCTCTATACAAGTATGTCCATAAGTTATTAAACTGGAACAAAGGACCCTAACTATCTATTTTGTAAGCCACAGTTAAGTTTGAATGTTTATTGAGGGCCATATCCATATTCAACAACAATAATTCGAAATGATATAAATTTACCAGATATCTCCTGTCTTCAGCAAAACTCTTGCTGTCTAAAAACTGGAAGGCAAGTACCTCCTTTTTCATTTCTGAATGGTTAGCAAAGTAGACAATGTCTACCACCTTCAGGAAATCTCTTACTGGAAGACCAGAAAAATAAGGGACTTGTTGACCACAGAGGATTCTCTTCTTTTTGATTGCTTTTAGAACACAGGAATGTTAATTCATCCCTTATGTTATCTACTTATGATTTATTGTTCAGGGTAAACTTAAAGCTGGCCATACAAATTAGATGTGTATCAGCTAAACCTGATTTTGGCAGACTCAGCCGACCATCTAATGTGTATCATCAAATGTGACAGCTGATATCAGGTGAGATAAGGATAAGGAATGTTGGAATTAAATTCACTGATCCATTTCTTCTCAGGAGATAAGCCACTTCAAAGGTATCTGGCATTGGCTTTCTTTCCTCTCCCCATTAGTTACAAATGAAAGCTGGTATGAGAGAAAGCTCTCAGTCAAACAAGTGTTTTAGTGAAATAAATATCATGTGTACGGCCAGATTAACCACTTCAGACACCATGACGTACCCGTACATCATAGTGGCTGAGGGCTTGTAAGACCTAATAGCATACCTCCCAACTTTTTGGACGGTCAAAGAGGGACACTTATGGTTTATTATGTGAAAGGTCCACTTTTTCTGCATATTTATATACTTTAATAGCTTTTCTTTTGCACACAATAGTGCAAAGATTTATTGAATATAAAGATTTCTAAAATCAAAATTACATCAAATAAGGAAATTATATGAGACAGGCTTTAATATGCACATAGGATCCAGGGAACACATTCTGCATCAATATTGTAAATGTAATAATGCAAAACTATACCTCAGATCAAAAAGAGGGACATTTAAGGAGCAAAGAGGGACAGAGGGACTTGAATCAAAAAGAGGGACTGTCCCTCCAAAAGAGGAACATTTGGGAGGTCTGGAATAGATGTCTATTAGGGTGAATGGGACAAGGGATCAAAAGATCCCAGGTTTTTGCCCTAAAAATATTTAAAATTTAAATCACCCCCTTTCCCAATTTTACATATAAAAATATATAAGCAATAAAAAAATAGGCATAACAGGTATCGCCATGTCCAAAAATGTTTCAACTATTAAAATACACCGTAATGGAAAAAAAAATAAAATACACAATTCACCATTTTTTGGATCAACTTATTCCCCCTACCCAAAATTGAGAAGAATGATAAGAATGATAAGAAAGTTGATAAGTGATAAGAAAGTTGTATACACCCCAAACATTTTAACAATAAAAATTACAGTTCCTCCTGCAAAAAACAGCCCTCATACAGCTCTTTGGACAGAAATATAAATAGTTATGGGTGTCAGAAAATGTGAATGCAAAGAAAAGTTTGATTTTTTCAAAGGTTTTTATTTTCTTACAAGTAGTAAAACAAAAAACAAAAAAGTATACAAATTTGGCATCGCTGTAATTTTATTGAGCCACAGGTTAGTCTAGGCCCCTCCAGCATAACAAGATATTTGGGACAATTGTATAATTCCAAATTTGTGAAAAGTTTCTGAAAGACACTTTCATGTTCCAGCATGACTGTGCCCCAGTGCACCAAGCAAGCCCCATAGTGACTGGGTGAGTTTGGTGTGGAAGAACTTGAATGGCCTGCACAGAACCCTGACCTCAATCCCATCAAGCACCTTTAAAATGAGGAAGGCCCTCTCATCCAGCATTAGAGTCTGACCTCACATTCTCTTCTGGATGAATGGGCAAACATTTCCACAGACGCAATTCAAAATCTCATAGAATGTGTTCTCAGTAGAGTGCAAACTATTTTCACCGCAAAGGGGAACTAACTCTATTTGAATACCTATGAATTTAGAATGGGATGTCATGAAAGCTATTTTAGGTTTAATTTGTAGGTTCCTCTGATACTTTTGTCCATATAGTGTATGTACTCACAGGTTAGAGGTGGGACAACTACTATTAAGATTTCAAGTCTCTCAGATAACAGACACTGTGGCATTAGATACTTGTTATTTTTATGCTTAGCTTGCTAATCTACAGTATACTTTCCCAATGTCATTTACTCTGTACCCTATATAGCCTCATATAATATTGCATCATTAGAATCAAGGAAAGAATTGTGTGTGTGAATCCATTGCCCCCTTCCCTTCAGAAAAGTTCCTCTAATTGTTTTGTAGTCCTAGGTTTAAGGAGGATTTAGATGATTGGAAAATTGTTTAAGCGATTAACGGCACAATTGCTATTTACCCATTTAACGCCAATGACAGACAAGCATTTTCATGGAAGGATTATTGTGTACAAAATCATTAGTATTCAATCATTTAATCAATGATCATTGACTGTATTCAGAAAGTTATAGTAAGGGAACATAATTAGTAGCATGCTTGCTGTTAGTCCAGCGCTCTGTGCCTGTGCTGCTGCCCCTACTTGTGGACACAGGCGCCTGGCTCCCTCATCCCTTTCTGCCGAGCACCGTGCTGACAAGCACGGGCAGCAGGTAGCTTAACTGTTGTATCTGTACTCCGTGCCAGAGCTTACTTCCTGCTTGAGTCCTGTACTGTTGTTAGGGCGTGCACGGGCGTGCCTCTCCTCCCTTGTGAGGCAGCACGTACACGCCCTCTATCTCCCCAGCCTATGGCAGGGTTGCAGGAAGTATTTAAAGGTGCTTCCTGCCCCAGGAAGGCACCTGAGCAATCTTCGTCACTAGCTGATTTAGTTCCTTGTGTGAAGGTGTTTTGGAAGATTTTGCTTTTCTGTATACCGGACCCTGCTTCTCGATTTAACCGATTTTGCTTGTTTGCCACCTGCCTCTGACCTTGGATTTTGATTACGGACTTTGCTTGATCACTGCCTGCCCTGACTCCGGACTTCATGACTAGTGTTGATCACAAATTTTTATCGCGAATGATCAGCACTTTGGGAATTCACGAAAATTTGCAAAAATCTAAAATATAGTGCTATATATTCGTAATCACGAATATTCTCGATTTTTTTTCCATCAGTAACCTCCCTTCTTGCTTGTGGGCCAAAGAGAAGGCTGCAATATCTTTGTCTGAGCTTAGCAACATTCCTAGGAACCAAAAGGAAAGTTGCCTACCCCTTTACTATATAAGAACCTCCCCAGCAGCCATTTCCTGCAGTTTTTTTGCAGTTCTGAGAGAGAGAGAGAGCAATGTCATTGCTGTGCTCTGTGCTTTCATCTGGATCCTATTCCTTATCCAATTACATTAGATAGTTAGTAAGTTCATATATATATAATACAGATAGTTAGTGGGAGATAGTCAGTGTAGGTTAGCTAGTGATATAGTGTAGCTGGTTCCAGTGCAGGGTGTTAGGCAGTGTGATAGGAATTACTGTGCTGTGATAGTGATTAGTGTCTCTGTTAGACACAGTGCTGTGATGTCACAACAATACTTAGTGCAACAATCAGTAATATCTACCCAGACCTGATAAAATGTGAAGTTGCACGTATTGCGCAAAAAAAAGTGCATCATTAGTGCTGATTTGCACAATCGCAGAAATAATGACTGGAGATCGCAAATTCTAGAATTCGCTAATTTATTGCGAATATTATACGAAAAGGAATATTCCCTATGCTGCTCATGACTATTCCTGACTATGTCTTTCTCCTCGGTGCTGGCACCAGTATCTCTTACTACCCTGGTCAGCTGCCTCTGGCCTGGGGACTGCTCTGGAGTGGCACCTGGTAACAGCCAAAGTCTATGCTCCCCATCAGAGGCTTTAGTGAAGACCAGGTAGTTACTTAGCCACGCCCCTCCAGGGTATAGCCAGTCAGTGGTGCAGTGGGTCCACACCTGTTTTGTATGACACCTGCTTTGATATTGTTCACATTGCTGATAGATCACATGATGCACCTTTACATTACTGCAATTCAATAACGACAAACCATTATTTATTTTTTTGCATCAACGATTTCACAAGCGTTGAACAAGCATTTTCAGTCCAACATGAATTGCTTGTGTTTGAATTGTAACAATTATCTACTTGTCTAAATCTGTCATTGATCTCTTGAATGATGCAGGAGTGAGGCTAGGTTTACACGATCAAACTTTCTGTTGAAGTTTTTTAATCCAAAACCAAGAGTGGATTAATACAAAAGGTGAGAAATGATTTATACTTACTCTTTTTTTATGATCCACTCTTGGTTTCAGGTTCAAAATCTGCATAAAGATGTAAACCCTGCCTGCAGTATGAAAGACTTTCCACCTCTAGAAGTTAATTTAAATAACGTTACATTTAATTCTCTCCAATTTGCAATGTTCTTAGTGTAAGGTTACTAAATTACAAATAAAAGCTCATTTTGATAGATATAATTTTAACGTGAAAATGATATGCAAGTCTTTTTATGATCCTTTCTCTGCCATGGGCACATAAAATTCTTATATATTATAGCTAGGGTTTGAGCAACAATATTCATGTCTCGTAACTTAGAAGATAAGAGTTTGCCTTTCTTTGGTGATGTAGTACTGAAAAATGGCTGTCCAGTAAAAAAAAAATTAAAATACCAGCCTTAGGGATAAAGCAATTTAGTAATTTCCTTAACTAGCTGCATTATTCCACTCATTTCTTGACAGACAGAGAAAAATATAATTTTAAGAGTAAATAGTAGCCCATTCAAGAAAATCTTTTTATTATGCTTCATGGGACCAAGGAAAATGCTGGATGCACATGGCCGGTATCCATATTTTGTGGATCAGTGGTTTGCGGACCACAAAACAGCAATGGCCATGTGCATAGGCCTTAGAAGGATCCCTCAAAAATAAGCTGATTGCTCTGAGACTCTGGCTGCTGGGATGCCAAAGGTCAGCTGATTCTTTCAGCACCGCCATTTGGGAACTGAAACTTTTCATAGTATTCATTGCAATCAATGGGCTATAATTGTAATACATGGGCAGGCTGTATCCTCTGGAAGAGAGACATTCTCTATAGCTGCTACCTGTTAGCTTACCAATGAAGGTCCACTTTTTTTTTTTTTATAAACTCTAAATGCATTTATGGGACATTATTAGCCATGTCATGACGACTTTAGCATCTTAAAGGAGTTGTCCCTCAAAAAATATTCTACAGGTTTCAAACTAGCACCTGGGTCTGAATACTTTTGTAATTACATGTAATAAAAAATTTAACATAGCTACTGAGATGTTCAATAAAATGTATTGGTATAGCACCACCTGCTGTTTTTCTTTTCTTATTTCTTTGTCCTGCTCACTGAGATGGCCGCACATGCTCATTTTTATCCTTCTGCCTCCTGAGCTGTGATAGGGAGAGCTGAGACACGCCCCCTTAGCTGCCACAGGAAAGACACTCCCCTTGAGCTTTCAGCTTGATATAAATCTAGCAGAGCAATGAATGTGCATATCTCTGGATCCATGGGAGGTGCTCCCCTTATTTATGTAATGGTAATTGAGAGGATATTTAGCTTGTGAGAACTGGTGGTCACTGAAACATTGAGTGTGGTGGGGTTCCTGATAGTCAGTGACACAAAATAGCATCTCTTATTGTTTAGTTCTATTACTAAAGTATGTTAAAGAATCATTCTGGAAAAGTTAGTTTTGCCCATGTTAAAGGCAATCACCACCCCACCCCAGAGATTTACTTATTATTCCTACTCTTTCTTCTATTCTTCTCTCCTGTCACACCAATGAGTAGTGTTGATCACGAATATTCGAATTTTGAATATCGGCATTCGAGAATATTTAGAATATAGTGATATATATTCGTAATTTCGAACATTCTAGATTTTTTCTTCATCAGTATCCTCCCTTCTTGCTTGTGGGCCAATGAGAAGGCTGCAATGTCTTTGTCTGAGCTTAGCAACATCCCTAGCAACCAATAGGAAAGTTGCCTACCTCTTACTATATAAGAACCTCCCCAGGAGTCAATTTCTACAGTTTTGAGAGAGACAGCAGTGTCATTTCCACTCATTACATTAGATAGATAGTTAGATAGCTTATATACATAATACAGTTAGTGGGAGATAGTTGGTGTAGGTTATATCCTGATATAGTGTAGCTGTTGCAGTGCAGTGTGTTAGGTAGTGTGATCGGTTCTGCTGTCCATACATACATGCAGACCTGCTAAAATGTGAAGTTTCACGTATTGCACCAAAATATTCACATAGTTAGTGACGATTTGCGCAATTGCAAATATATTGGAGCACTCTAACTGCATATCAAGCCATTTTTAATGTTCTGCCGTGACAACCATTTTCTACAGTCTCAGGAAACTTCTAGCAGCTTGGAAAATGTAGCCCACGCCTGTATTTCACGTGCATTACGCGAATATTACATTGCCGATTTTTTCACGATCAAGAAAATAATCTCGAATTTGTGAATATATGACGAATATTCACCCAAATATTTGTGAAATATTGAGAATTCGAATATAGCCCCTGCCGCTTATGACTACTAATGAGCACATGGACAACAGGCACAGATTCAGAAAGATACAGACAGACTGTGGAATTTACCCCTACAGAACCAGATCGGAGAGATACACGTCACAATAGAGCTATTCACACCTACAGGTATCCACTGCCAATAAGGACAGAACAGAGGTGGCTATGTACTGCCACACTGCCACATGGTCCTAGATACACAACTGCAGCATTCACCACCAGCCCACACGGTGTACAATGAAGAACAGTGAAGAGACATGTAACATAATGTATTTTTTACCCCTTTGCTCTTGTTAACTCACTCCATCTGAAGCTTGTGTCTCTTTTTTCTGTTGGAGGGCAGCAGCTTATCACATGAGACAATCAAGCACCTGCATCTTCCAGGAGTGCAATGCAGTTAACTCTTGTTACTCCTTTCACCTGTCTTCCTCCCCAGAATAAAAAAAAATAGACCTTCACACAGCTCTAGCGATCCCACTAATACATTAAAGCATTATAGTATTTCCCTTGCAATTTTCTTCTTCACTGTCTAGAAAGAGATATAACTATACATACTTATATGTATTTAGAAGTAGGGGTGAATGAATGAAAGTTGCTTTGGTCACTTCACCTGCTTCACCATACAATCTCTATGCCGGCAATGAGAGGAGGAAGAAAGCAGGTCTGGCCTGCCACTGGATGAATGTGGACAAGAAGTATTGTACATAAAAAACTAACAATATTTTATCCGCATGTACTGTATATTTCAATAATACTTCATTTACATTATTACATAGTAATACATTTCATGGGATAACACCTTTAGGGCTTGTTCACGCGACCGTGCCATTTTTTGCGGTCGACAAATTGCGGATCCGCAAAAAACGGATGCCGCCCGTGTGCCTTCCGCAATTTGCGGAATGGAACAGGAGGCCCATTATAGAAATGCCTATTCTTGTCCGCAAAACAGACAAGAATAGGACAGGACTCATAACATTTGCGGACCCATTGAAATGAATGGTTCCGTATACGGAACGCATAAAACGGTACGTTACGGAACGCAAAATACGTTTGTGTGAACGAGCCCTTAACTAGTGTCAAAAGATGGATTTCTAGCATTTTAAAGGTTGTGGTTGGGAACGGTCTTTTCTATAAAGCCACCGCTTCATAGAAACGACAATGCAACTCACACTGTGCAAATATGAAATAATTCATCTTGTACAGTGTGTCAAACAAAGCTGGAAATAATCTGATTCCAGCCGTACTTCTAATTTCCTGCATGCTTTCCTGGGAATTAATTTCACACACTACTACATTTGTATTAGGTGGCTACTTTGTTTATTACTGAATTTGTTATTTAAAGTGTTCACGTCAATGATTATACAATTTATACTCTTTATGATATACTAGACATTAAGCCTGTTACAATAACGGGCGCTAGAACAGTAGTGCATAAACATTAGTAGGAACAGTCTATATTAGTCTACTTTCACACTGGCGTTTTGGCTTTCCGTTATTGAGATCCGTTCAGGGCTCTCACAAGCGGTCCAAACAGATCAGTTTTGCTCCAATGTATTCTGAATGGAAAAGGATCCACTCAGAATGCATCAGTTCAGTATCCATTCTGCTTTGAAGACGGACACAAAAATGCTGCTGATGAAACTGAGCCAAACGGATCCGTCCTGGTTCACAATGTAAGCCAATGGGGACGGATCCGCTTTCACTGACACACAGAAAACGGATCTGTCCTCCATTGACTTTCAATGGTGTTCAAGACGGATCTGTTTTGGCTATGTTACAGATAATACAAACAGATCCGTTCTGAATGGATGCAGATGGTTGTATTATCTGAACGGATCTGTCCATGACAGATCCACACAAAACGCAAGTGTGAAGGTAGCCTTAAATGGCAAGAGAACTTGACCACACTGACTGGTGGCTGAGACTGGTGGCTGAGACTGGTGGCTGCTGTGGCCAAGACTGGCTGCTGTGGCTGAGACTGCTGGCACTGACTGGTGGCTGTGGCTGAGACTGCTGGCACTGACTGGTGGCTAAGACTGGTGGCTGTGGCAGGTGACTGAGACTGGTGGCTGTGGCTGAGATTGCTGGCTGTGGCTTGTAGCTGAGACTGCTGGCACTGAGTGCTGGATGTGGCTAAGACTGCTGACTGTGGCTGGTGGCTAAGACTGCTGGCACTGACTGCTGGCACTGACTGCTGGCTGTGGCGGAGACTTCTGGCTGGGGCTTGTGGCTGAGACTGCTGGCACTGAGCGCTGGCTGTGGCTGAGACTGCTGGCACTGAGTGCTGGCTGACACTGCTGGCACTGTGACTGGTGGGTGTGGCTGTACGACTGGCACTGACTGCTGGTGCTGAGACTGCTGGTATTGACTGGTAGGTCAGACTGCTGACAGGGGCTCCTCTCTATATGGCTGATAGTGCTGGAACTGATGAGCAGAAATGGCGGCTGGGACTGACAAATAGAAATGGTGGCGCTCCGACCTGTTTGCTGGCGCGCAGGTATGGGCAGTGCATGCTGCATGTGGAGTGCTGTCTCCTGATTGGTTGGCGCGCTGGTGTGAGCGGTGCGGGGGGTGTGTTATTATTAGGGTTATTCCTGCAGAATATAAATATTTTGCTAGAGGTAGTTGTGCATTGTGTGTGTATGTGTGTATATATATATTTTACTCTTTTTATGAGGCAAGGTAACCAAAAAATGGCTCTTCTGGCACAGTTTTTATTATGAGTTTTTTTTTACAATGTTCACCTGACAAGAGTAGATAATGTGATATTTTTATAGAGCAGGTCGTAATGATGCGGCGATACCTAATAAGTCCATGTTTCCATTTTCTGAAAGCCATATTTATTTTTATTTTTTTGGGCAATTGTCTTAGGTTGGGTCTCATTTTTTTCTGGAAGAGATGATGGTTTGACTGGTACCATTTGGGGGCACATATCAATTTTTGATTGCTTGGTATTACACTTTTTGTGATGTAAGGTGATAAATAACGGCTTTTTTGGTGCATTTTTTTTATTTATTTTTTACGGCGTTCACCAGATGGGTTGGATCACATACTATTTTTATAGAGCTAGTTGTTACAGACACAGCGATGCCTAATTTGTGCATTTTTTTTTTTTTTTTTACACAATAAAAGCATTTTTGATGAAAATCATGTTTTTGTGTCTCCATTTTCTGAAAGCCATATTTGTTATTTATTTTTTGGACAATTGGCTTATGTAGGAGCTCATTTTTTGTGGGATGAGGTCACGGTTTGATTGGTGCTAATTTTGGATACATATGACTTTTTTGATCACTTTTTATGCCATTTTTTTGGGAAGTGCGGTGGGCAAAATTGCAATTCCATCATAGTTTTTTTTTTTTTTTATGGTGTTCACCATTCGGTGAAAGTAGCAGGATCCTTTTATAGATAAGGTCCTTTCACTTTTTTTTGGACCCAGACCCACTTGGTCTTGAAGATCCAGTGGGTCTGATGGCTTACAATACACTGCAGTACACTATAAAGTGTAATGCAGTGTATTGAACTCACACTAAGCCTGATCAGGCTCCTGCCTTTAGCAGGAGCCTGATCAGGCTTAGATATACCACAGCAAGCCAGATGACTATGAAGGCTTCTGGTTGCCATGGTACATTACAGCTAACACTCTACCCCACTGCCGTTTTTCCATCTTGAAAGGGGGGGGTGGGGGTGCTGTGCACTCTGCATCTTAAAAGGGGGGACAGAGGTGTTGTGTGCGGGGGGGGCATTAACCCTTCAAGCATCGGGCCGCTGCCAGGGCAGAGCAGCGGCCCGATGGTTTCCCCCGTCCAGACAGAGGTTCCTAAATACTGCGGCATGGAAGGGGTTAAACATTATTTGAAGCAGGGTGTCAGCGCCGTGTCCTAATTGGTCGGCACGATGCTGTGGAGCGCTGTGTCCTGATTGGTTGCCCTGCTGCGCATGCTCAGTGCAAAACTGGTGACACAGAGACACAGCTCACTCACACTGCGCTTTTATTATATAGGATCAACTATGATATGTTTTCATAGATCTGCATTACCAAACCACCTTCAAAATGCAGTCTTCCTTTAGTTATAGTCATCATAGAGGGCCATAGATTGTTATTAGGCTACCTTCACACTAGCGTTTTGGCTTTCCGTTTGTGAGATCCGTTCAGGGCTCTCACAAGCGGTCCAAAATGGATTAGTTTTGCCCTAATGCATTCTGAATGAAAAAGGATCCACTCAGAATGCATCAGTTTGCCTCCGTTCAGTCACGATTCCGCTCTGGAGGCGGACACCAAAACGCTGCCTGCAGCGTTTTGCTGTCCGCCTGACGAAGCGGAGCCAGATTTCTATTGTGCCAGATTGAGTCCGAGAAAATGCATCCGTCCCCTTTGACTTACATTGTGTGCCAGGACGGATCCGTTTTCTCTGACACAATCTGGCACAATATAAAACGGATCCGTTCCCCATTGACTTTCAATGGTGTTCAAGACTGATACGTCATGGAAGACATAACACAACCGGATCCGTTCATGACAGATACATGCGGTTGTATTATTGTAAGGAAGCGTTTTTGCAGATCCATGACGGATCAGCTAAAAACGCTAATGTGAAAGTAGCCTTACATGTTTCAAAGGGAAAACAATTAAAGTGCCTAATCAGTCATGGCTGGTTCTGTACCATGACCTACTTACATTTCTTACAATTATTTACAGAGCAGTCAGCAATTATATCGAATGGTTACATGAGTTATTAGAGACATAAAAATCTCAAGTGGAATTTCTATCGAACAATTTAAGGCAGCTCATTTCTGTCTTCAGCATTCCAATAGATATTCATAAAATGTCTGTTAATATTTTATTATATAATAGTTGTACTTTATTGTCTTTTCACTCCAAAATAATATACAAGTGCTCAGTATAGTGGTTCAGCGGCCAGGGACTGCAGGTTTCCCCCTGACTAGGGTTCTGAATTGAATGTGAATACAATTCACATACTTATGGTTATCTCCCAGGCCTCAAAGACTTATGGGGTCATTTATCAAACTGGTGTAAGTAGAACTGGCTTAGTTGCCCATAGCAACCAATCATATTTTCCAAAGGAGCTGTCAAAAATGAAAGGCGGAATCTGATTGGTTGCTATGGGCAACTAAGCCAGTTCTACATTTCACCAGTTTGATAAATGACCGCATTAGTATTAGAGAGGAGCATAACTTTAGAAGTTGCAGGCTAAGGCCTCTTTCACACGAGAGTGACGGATTAGGTCCGGATGCGTTCAGGGTGCGTTCAGTGAAACTCGCACCATTTTGCAAGTAAGTTCAGTCAGTTTTGTCTGTGATTGCGTTCAGTTATTCAGTTTTTTCCACGCGGGTGCAATGCGTTTTGATGCGTTTTTCACGCGCGTGATAAAAATACTGAAGGCTTACAAACAACATCTCCTAGCAGCCATCAGTGAAAAACTCATTGCATCCGCACTTGCTTCACTTCTATGGGGCCAGGGCTGCGTGAAAAACGCAGAATATAGAACATGCTGCATTTTTCAAGCAAGGCAGAACTGATGCGTGAAAAAACACGCTCATGTACACAGACCCATTGAAATGAATCGGTCAGGATTCAGTGCGGGTGTTATGCGTTCACGTCACGCATTGCACCCATGCGGAAAACTCGCTTGTGTGAAAGGGGCCTAACAGTTGTGCTTATCAGTAACACAGAACTCAATGGCATGACTTCTATGGAGGCAAACCATGTAACTGCTATGGGGCCCAGGGAGAGGGGAGAGCAATGCTAAACTCCTTTTTCTGTTTTCAACATGAAATACTGCAGTGCTGAGCTCTTTCTTCTGGTGTCAACATGAAAACACTGCATTTTTATGCAGTTGCCACTAGGGGGAGCTCTGTGCAAAGAGATTTTACAGCTTCTATTACAATGAATGGTAAATGTATACACTATAATGCATTCTTTTGAGCTCCCCCTAATAGAGCTGTATGCAGAGATTTATCAGTGTATTTATGCCACTTGTCTGGTGTCAATACATTGAGAAATATAGTGTCCATAATGGGCACCATATTTATGAAGCACCTGTTCCACTTTTTCTGACATAGAAGTCGAATACAACGCAAAGGGTAAAAAATTTTTACTACTATTTTTTTTATAAAAGTTCTTCCGCTTAATAAAAAAAAATGTACAAAACGCTTTGCATTCCACGTTGCCTGGAAGTATGTGACACTTGCACTGACAAACTTGGTGGAGCAGGAGGAGTCTGTGGGATCTGTGGATGCACATTGAGGCAGATTCTCCAATACATGCCATATTTTAAGGACACTATACAAAAAGTCCAATAAAGTATGTCTCTTAGCATGCATTTGAACAGAAAGACTGCATGAAAAAACGTCTATAATCTCAATACAGGGAGATCCCAGAAGATACGTATAATGCACAGTATATATTTTTACAACCAATCACTGTGCAGCTTTAATTTCTTATAGTGCTCATCTAAAGTGAAACCGGCACTGTGATTGGTTGCTATGAGCCCTTCTTGTGAACAGTTTCTAGACCTTCTCCACCTTCAATATCACTTGCCCAAAATATAGTCAAATGAGAATACTAGAAGAGGAGATGGGCAGACTGGATGGGCCAAATGGTTCTTATCTGCCGACACATTCTATGTTTCTATGAGATGGTAGATCAATTCAGCGTTTAAACAGAAGAAAGCCAACACTTTTATTCTGGTTCATATTGATTTATGGGAACTTGAGTGGAATGTTTTGATGATAAATTCCTTTTAAGAGCCTCACATCATATTTACTGTCATGTTCTGAGGAATTCATTAGATTCACTTCTTTATATCTAAACATTTCTTTAAATTTTTAATTCTAAGAACATACACAGGCAGAGAAAAATGATGTCAGTACAGATAAAACACATCCACCCCAATCACAGTCCTGTAAAATGCACACAATTACATATTCCTCTCAGTTCATCCCCTTCTAGATCTGTATTAGCTGAAAGGTTATCCTTTTTCTTTTGTTTTGTTTTTTCGACCCCCCCCCCCACACCCTTTCTATTCATACTGCGCTCTCAGTCCATTGTATGACCTGGTACTTCCAGAATAATATAATGAATGAAGGCCCTGGGTGAAGATACCACTGGTCACCCAATGATCAAGCAAAAGATACCACTGGTCACCCAATGATCAAGGTGTGAGAGTATCACTAATGTGGACACTTGAACCATCATTTCTGGGCAGCAAATGACGCTGTGTAAACAGAGTTACGCCAACCATAAAATGTGGTCAATATGCCATAGAGCAGGAGGAGCTCAGCAGATTGATATCTGGTTTTGTGAGAAAGTATTCAGCATTAATTATCATTTTTTAAAGAGAGAGCAGCTCAATGGTTGTAGAGAGGAGCCTGTCACACAGGACTAGCTTGTAACTTGTAAAAGGCACCTTCTTCAACCAATCAGGAGCTGTGTAGGTCAGCAGCGTGGAATGCACCAGAACAAGGGTCCATATCACTACTCTAGTTAGGATACCTGTCTCTCCACATGCCAAACACCACAATACAGTATTTACCCTTTGGCTTGCTGAATAAATTAGGTGTCATTATCATGTTTTATGCTATACTTGAGAGGTAGGGACACAGTTTAAAACTAGAGATGAGCGAATCGAAGTTAACGAAGTGGAATTCAATCCGAATTTCAGGAAAAATTCAATTTGCACCGAATCCGACTTTCCTCATGCTTTGTGGTAACGAATCGCATTTATTCCTAAAATGGCTGTTGCACGTGTGAGGACATGGAGCAAGGCAGTTTACCCATAATGCCATGCATGCAGCCAATCATCAGCAAGCCAACCTCGTGATGTCACAGCCCTATAAATAGTCTCAGCCATCTTTGATTCTGTCATTTTCCAGTGTACTTAGTGCAGGGAGAGACGTCCGCAGGCTCTAGGGACAATGCTAGAAAAAACTTCATTGTGCTAAAAAAACGATTTACAAGTGCAGGGAAAGATTATTCAAGATGTAGGGAAAGGGTAAGGAGGAATAATTCCACAGCATTTATGTTGAACAGGGTTTAGTAGAGGAGGTTACAGCCTGGGTAATAGGAACAATCCTATTACACCTTGCTTCACTGATTGGGCACCCAAATTGCCATTATACAGCTCTGTAATTCCAGCAAACCGTTCTTGTTATCGGGGTGTTACAGCCATTAACAGGTTTTTTTTACAAGGAAATATTTCTACGTCTTATTTGCCCTTGTACGATGCAGTTATATGTTCTAAAGCATTTTTCGGCTTGTATTAGTGGGAAAAATGGCTTATTAGTCATTGTGTGGTGAAGTGCTAAAATTACAGCACTTTTTGTTGTGTACTAGTGGCAAAAGAAAAATATATTTGCCGTTCAGCGGTGCAGTTATATGTTCTAAAGCCTTCTGTGGCATGTATTAGTGGCAAAAGTAAAATATATTTGCCGTTCAGCGGTGCAGTTATATGTTCTAAAGCCCTTTTTGTCGTGTAATAGTGGCAAAATAAAAATATATTTGCCGTTCAGCGGTGCAGTTATATGTTATGAAGCCTTGTATGGCGTGTATTAGTGGCAAAATTAAAATATATTTGCCGTCCAGCTGTGCAGTTATATATAAAGCCTAATTTGTATTAGTGTGAAAAAAAAGAGCTTATTAGTAGGGATGAGCGATCCCAAACTGTATAGTTCGGGTTCGTACCGAATTTTGGGGTGTCCGCGACACAGACCCGAACCCGAACATTTTCGTAAAAGTTCGAGTTCGGTGTTTGGCGCTTTCTTGGCGCTTTTTGAAAGGCTGCAAAGCAGCCAATCAACAAGCATCATACTACTTGCCCCAAGAGGCCATCACAGCCTTGCCTACTATTGGCATAGCTGTGATTGGCCAGTGCAGCATGTGACCCAGCCTCTATATAAGCTTGGGTCACGTAGCGCTGCACGTCACTCTGCTGATACAAGTGTAGGGAGAGGTTGCAGCTACGACGTTAGGGCGAGATTAGGCAGTGATTAACTCCTCCAAAAGACTTCATTCAGTGATCGATCTACAGCTGTGGATCATTGAACTGCTGCTATTCAATTGCTCAGTGTTTTTAGCTGCCCAGAGCGTTTTTTCAGTCACTTTTTTCTGGGGTGATCGGCGGCCATTTTGTGGCTTGTGGTGCGCCAGCACAAGCTGCCACCAAGTACATTTAACCATCAATAGTGTGGTTATTTTTTGCTATATCCTACATCAGGGTCAAGCTTTCATCAAGTGCATTTAACCATCAATAGTGTGGTTATTTTTTGGCCATATACTACATCAGGGGCAAGCTGAGCCTGTCACCCAAGTGCATTTAACCATCAATAGTGTGGTAATTTTTTGGCTATATCCTACATCAGGGTCAAGCTGTCATCAAGTGCATTTAACCATCAATAGTGTGGTTATTTTTTGGCCATATGCTACATCAGGGGCAAGTTGAGCCTGTCACCTAGCGCCTAAAAAATAGGCCTCACATTTATATTCATCCAAATCTGTCATTACTGCTTTTGCTGGTCAAGTTATTTAGTGTCCGTCAAAGCACAGTTTTTGTTCTGGGTTGAAATACAATTCCCAATTTTGCAATTCTCAAAATTAGTGGTTTCTGCTGTATCAGGCCTACTTTAAATCTATCCCTAAAAGGGTATATTAGATTCAAGGTGCTGATAGGGTAATTCTCAAGAACTTCACACACACGCTACAGTGCAGATCCAAGTCTAATTCTGTGATTAAACGTATACCTGTCACCCAGCGCCTAAAAAATAGGCCTCACATTTATATTCATCCAAATCTGTCATTACTGTTTTAGCTGGTCAAGTTATTTAGTGTCCGTCAAAGCACAGTTTTTGTTCTGGGTTGAAATACAATTCCCAATTTTGCAATTCTCAAAATTAGTGCTTTCTGCTGTATCAGGCCTACTTTAAATCTATCCCTAAAAGGGTATATTAGATTCAAGGTGCTGATAGGGTAATTCTCAAGAACTTCACACACACGCTACAGTGCAGATCCAAGTCTAATTCTGTGATTAAACGTATACCTGTCATCCAGCGCCTAAAAAATAGGCCTCACATTTATATTCATCCAAATCTGTCATTACTGTTTTAGCTGGTCAAGTTATTTAGTGTTCGTCAAAGCACAGTTTTTGTTCTGGGTTGAAATACAATTCCCAATTTTGCAATTCTCAAAATTAGTGGTTTCTGCTGTATCAGGCCTACTTTAAATCTATCCCTAAAAGGGTATATTAGATTCAAGGTGCTGATAGGGTAATTCTCAAGAACTTCACACACACGCTACAGTGCAGATCCAAGTCTAATTCTGTGATTAAACCTATACCTTGCAACCTGTGCCTAAAAAATAGGCCTCACATTTATATTCATCCAAATCTGTCATTACTGTTTTAGCTGGTCAAGTTATTTAGTGTCCGTCAAAGCACAGTTTTTGTTCTGGGTTGAAATACAATTCCCAATTTTGCAATTCTCAAAATTAGTGGTTTCTGCTGTTTTAGGCCTACTTTAAATCTATCCCTAAAAGGGTATATTAGATTCAAGGTGCTGATAGGGTAATTCTCAAGAACTTCACACACACGCTACAGTGCAGATCCAAGTCTAATTCTGTGATTAAACGTATACCTGTCACCCAGCGCCTAAAAAATAGGCCTCACATTTATATTCATCCAAATCTGTCATTACTGTTTTAGCTGGTCAAGTTATTTAGTGTCCGTCAAAGCACAGTTTTTGTTCTGGGTTGAAATACAATTCCCAATTTTGCAATTCTCAAAATTAGTGGTTTCTGCTGTATCAGGCCTACTTTAAATCTATCCCTAAAAGGGTATATTAGATTCAAGGTGCTGATAGGGTAATTCTCAAGAACTTCACACACACGCTACAGTGCAGATCCAAGTCTAATTCTGTGATTAAACCTATACCTTGCAACCTGTGCCTAAAAAATAGGCCTCACATTTATATTCATCCAAATCTGTCATTACTGTTTTAGCTGGTCAAGTTATTTAGTGTCCGTCAAAGCACAGTTTTTGTTCTGGGTTGAAATACAATTCCCAATTTTGCAATTCTCAAAATTAGTGGTTTCTGCTGTATCAGGCCTACTTTAAATCTATCCCTAAAAGGGTATATTAGATTCAAGGTGCTGATAGGGTAATTCTCAAGAACTTCACACACACGCTACAGTGCAGATCCAAGTCTAATTCTGTGATTAAACGTATACCTGTCACCCAGCGCCTAAAAAATAGGCCGCAAATTTATATTCAGCTAAATCTGTCATTACTGGTGCGCCTGTATTAGTGTAATACGGTACCTAAATAGATAGCCAGATAGTGTTAGGTGTCTGTAAAAAAAAGGCCTGAATTTTAATTCAATACATTGGCCCAAATAATATTTTTCTTATTGTGGTGAACGGTAACAATGAGGAAAACATCTAGTAAGGGACGCGGACATGGTCGTGGTGGTGTTAGTGGACCCTCTGGTGCTGGGAGAGGACGTGGCCGTTCTGCCACAGCCACACGTCCTAGTGTACCAACTACCTCAGGTCCCAGTAGCCGCCAGAATTTACAGCCATATTTGGTGGGGCCCAATGCCGTTCTAAAGGATGGTAAGGCCTGAGCAGGTACAGGCATTGGTCAATTGGGTGGCCGACAGTGCATCCAGCACGTTCACATTATCTCCCACCCAGTCTTCTGCAGAAAGCGCACAGATGGCGCATGAAAACCAAGCCCATCAGTCTGTCACATCACCCCCATGCATATCAGGGAAACTGTCTGAGCCTCAAGTTATGCAGCAGTCTCTTATGATGTTTGAAGACTCTGCTGGCAGGGTTTCCCAAGGGCATCCACCTAGCCCTTCCCCAGTGGTGGAAGACATAGAATGCACTAACGCACAACCACTTATGTTTCCTGATGATGAGGACATGGGAATACCACCTCAGCACGTCTCTGATGATGACGAAACACAGGTGCCAACTGCTGCGTCTTTCTGCAGTGTGCAGACTGAACAGGAGGTCAGGGATCAAGACTGGGTGGAAGACTATTCAGGGGACGATGAGGTCCTAGACCCCACATGGAATGAAGGTCGTGCGACTGACTTTCACAGTTCGGAGGAAGAGGCAGTGGTGAGACCGAGCCAACAGCGTAGCAAAAGACAAAGACGGAGCATTGGGCAAAAGCAGAACACCCGCCGCCAAGAGACTCCGCCTGCTACTGACCGCTGCCATCTGGGACCGAGCACCCCAAAGGCAGCTTCAAGGAGTTCCCTGGCATGGCACTTCTTCAAACAATGTGCTGACGACAAGACCCAAGTGGTTTGCACGCTGTGCCATCAGAGCCTGAAGCGAGGCATTAACGTTCTGAACCTTAGCACAACCTGCATGACAAGGCACCTGCATGCAAAGCATGAACTGCAATGGAGTAAACACCTTAAAAACAAGGAAGTCACTCAGGCTCCCCCTGCTACCTCTTCTGCTGCTGCCGCCTTGGCCTCTTCTGCTGCTCCCGCCGCCTCGGCCTCTTCCTCCGCCTCTGGAGGAACGTTGGCACCTGCCGCCCAGCAAACATGGGATGTATCACCAACACCACCACCTGCGTCACCAAGCATCTCAACCATGTCACACGGCAGCGTTCATCTCTCCATCTCACAAACACCCTCGATCCCTGGCCCTGAATGCCAGCATTTCTAAACTACTGGCCTATGAAATGCTGTCATTTAGGCTAGTGGACACAGTCAGCTTCAAAAAGCTCATGTCGCTTGCTGTCCCACAGTATGTTGTTCCCAGCCGGCAGTACTTCTCCAAGAGAGCCGTGCCTTCCCTGCACAACCAAGTATCCGATAAAATCAAGTGTGCACTGCGCAACGCGTTTGTGGCAAGGTCCACCTAACCACAGATACGTGGACCAGTAAGCACGGCCAGGGACGCTATAACTCCCTAACTGCACACTGGGTAAATGTAGTGGCGGCTGGGCCCCAGGCGGATGTCACGAGTTGGAGGTCCCAGGAGAGACCACCGCGTCGTCAAGCAATAAACGGAAATCAGGTACAGACACATAAGAGTTTATTGCACAAACAAAAACATGGAATGCAGCACAGATAAAACATGAGCTCTATGTACCGTCAGCACAGTGGGAGAAAACCCCCACTGCGCCACTGTCTAGTAATACTCCAGAGGGGCGTAACTAAGCAACTCCTGGTTTTCACTAGAGCCCTAGATGGTAGGGTTAGACTTAGCCGCAGGAAGTTGCCAGGGTCCACTCTGGAGCGTGACCTAGACAGTGACAGCAGGAGCGAATGGACAACAGGTACCAGAAGGTACCGACGGCACATAGGCATACATAACATACAGGCAAATACAAAACAGAGCAACTAATGATACAAGCAGTAGTTCACGCAAGGGAGCAGGAGTGGCAATTAGCAGAGAAGGACTTGCTCCACCAGTAGTAAACTGCATGGCCTTGTCATGCCACTCTGCTGCAAAGGCTTGCTGAACACAGACATATGAATACAAAACAGGGCAACTAATAATACAAGCAGGAGTTCAGGCAAGGGAGCAGGAGTGGCAATGAGCAGAGAAGGACTTGCTCCACCAGTAGTAAACTGCATGGCCTTGTCATGCCACTCTGCTGCAAAGGCTTGCTGAACACAGACATCAGAATAAACACAAAGTAACTAAAACATAACTGGCAGAACAGAAAGACAGGAAAAAGGACGCAAATGAACAAGTAGGGAAACTCACAGAGCACAGACAGACAGACACAGATCCCATGGGACAGCAGCATGGGAGAGAGTACAAACCAGGAGCTAAGTAGGACAAGACAACACACACCAGGAGAGCTGACACAGAACTGAGGAAAGCTCAGCCTTATATACAGGTTCCATGGGTGCAGCAGAGAGACCACACCCATGGAGCAGACAGAGGAATAACTCCTAATAGGAATACAGGGGAGTTAACCCATACAGAACCACAAATAACACACAGGAACAGAACTTCAGCGAGGAGCGCCGAATGAGCAAGAACGGAAGGTCACAGTCAAAGGTAACGACTGTGACAGCGGAGAGCTGTTTGGCGCACGTCCTTCCGCCGCCAAGGATCGCAGGGCAACATTCTTTGCCTCCTGTCTCCTCCTCCTCCTACTAAGCTTCCTCCTCCTCTTCTTCCACCTGCTCATCCAGTCAGCCACACACCTTCACCACCAACTTCAGCACAGCCCGGGGTAAACGTCAGCAGGCCGTTCTGAAACTCATATGTTTGGGGGACAGGCCCCACACCGCACAGGAGTTGTGGCGGGGTATAGAACAACAGACCGATGAGTGGTTGCTGCCGGTGAGCCTCAAGCCCGGCCTGGTGGTGTGCGATAATGGGCAAAATCTCGTTGCAGCTCTGGGACTAGCCGGTTTGACGCACATCCCTTGCCTGGCGCATGTGCTGAATTTGGTGGTGCAGAAGTTCATTCACAACTACCCCGACATGTCAGAGCTGCTGCATAAAGTGCGGGCCGTCTGTTCGCGCTTCCCAGCGTTCACATCCTGCCGCTGCTCGCCTGTCTGCGCTACAGCGTAACTTCGGGCTTCCCGCTCACCGCCTCATATGCGACGTGCCCACCAGGTGGAACTCCACCTTGCACATGCTGGACAGACTGTGCAAACAGCAGCAGGCCATAGTAGAGTTTCAGCTGCAGCACGCACGGGTCAGTCGCACTGCGGAACAGCACCACTTCACCACCAATGACTGGGCCTTCATGCGAGACCTGTGTGCCCTGTTGCGCTGTTTCGAGTACTCCACCAACATGGCCAGTGGCGATGACGCCGTTATCAGCGTTACAATACCACTTCTATGTCTCCTTGAGAAAACACTTAGGGCGATGATGGAAGAGGAGGTGGCCCAGGAGGAGGAGGAGGAAGAGGGGTCATTTTTAGCACTTTCAGGCCAGTCTCTTCGAACTGAGATATTTTTAGGCCCCGGTTTTTTGCAACAGCAGAGGCCAGGTACAAATGTGGCCAGACAGGGCCCACTACTGGAGGACAAGGAGGACGAGGATGAGGAGGAGGTGGAGGAGGATGAGGATGAAGCATGTTCACAGCGGGCTGGCACCCAAAGCAGCTCGGGCCCATCACTGGTGCGTGGCTGGGGGGAAACGCAGGACGATGACGATACGCCTCCACAGAGGACAGCTTGTCCTTACCTCTAGGCAGCCTGGCACACATGAGCGACTACATGCTGCAGTGCCTGCGCAACGACAGCAGAGTTGCCCACATTTTAACGTGTGCGGACTACTGGGTTGCCACCCTGCTGGATCCACGGTACAAAGACAATGTGCCCACCTTACTTCATGCACTGGAGCGTGATAGTAAGATGCGCGAGTACAAGCGCACGTTGGTAGACGCGCTACTGAGAGCATTCCCAAATGTCACAGGGGAACAAGTGGAAGCCCAAGGCGAAGGCAGAGGAGGAGCAAGAGGTCGCCAACGCAGCTGTGTCACGGCCAGCTCCTCTGAGGGCAGGGTTAGCATGGCAGAGATGTGGAAAAGTTTTCTCACCACGCCACAGCTAACTGCACCACCAACTGATACGGAACGTGTTAGCAGGAGGCAACATTTCACCTGGCCCGGCGGCCAGCGTTTTGTCTGAACGTGTATTCAGCACGGCAGGCGGCGTCATTACAGACAAGCGCAGCCGCCTGTCTACAGCCAATGTGGACAAGCTGACGTTCATAAAAATGAACCAGGCATGGATCCCACAGGACCTGTCCATCCCTTGTGCAGATTAGACATTAACTACCTCCCCTTAACAATATATTATTTTACTCCAGGGCACTTCCTCATTCAATCCTATTTTTATTTTTATTTTACCATTATATTGCGGGGCAACCCAAAGTTGAATGAACCTCTCCTCTGTCTGGGTGCCGGGGCCTAAAAATATCTGACAGTGGCCTGTTCCAGTGGTGGGTGACATGAAGCCTGATTCTCTGCTATGACATGAAGACTGATTCTCTGCTGACATGAAGCCTGAATCTCTGTTATGGGACCTCTCTCCTCTGTCTGGGTGCCGGGGCCTAAAAATATCTGACAATGCCTGTTCCAGTGGTGGGTGACATGAAGCCTGATTCTCTGCTATGACATGAAGACTGATTCTCTGCTGACATGAAGCCTGAATCTCTGTTATGGACCTCTCTCCTCTGTCTGGGTGCCGGGGCCTAAAAATATCTGACAGTGGCCTGTTCCAGTGGTGGGTGACATGAAGCCTGATTCTCTGCTATGACATGAAGACTGATTCTCTGCTGACATGAAGCCTGAATCTCTGTTATGGGACCTCTCTCCTCTGCCTGGGTGCCTGGGCCTAAATATGTGACAATGGACTGTTCCAGTGGTGGGTGACGTGAAGCCTGATTCTCTGCTATGACATGAAGACTGATTCTCTGCTGACATGAAGCCTGAATCTCTGTTATGGGACCTCTCTCTTCTGTTTGGGTGCCGGGGCCTAAAAATATCTGACAGTGGCTTGTTTCAGTGGTGGGTGACATGAAGCCTGATTCTCTGCTATGACATGAAGACTGATTCTCTGCTGACATGAAGCCTGAATCTCTGTTATGGGACCTCTCTCCTCTGTCTGGGTGCCGGGGCCTAAAAATATCTGACAGTGGCCTGTTTCAGTGGTGGGTGACATGAAGCCTGATTCTCTGCTATGACATGAAGACTGATTCTCTGCTGACATGAAGCCTGAATCTCTGTTATGGGACCTCTCTCCTCTGTCTGGGTGCCAGGGACTAAAAATATCTGATAGTGGCCTGTTCTAGTGGTGGGTGACATGAAGCCTGATTCTATGCTATGACATGAAGACTGATTCTCTGCTGACATGAAGCCAGATTCTCTGCTATGGGACCTCTCTCCTCTGCCTGGGTGCCTGGGCCTAAATATGTGACAATGGACTGTTCCAGTGGTGGGTGACGTGAAGCCTGATTCTCTGCTATGACATGAAAACTGATTCTCTGCTGACATGAAGCCTGAATCTCTGTTATGGGACCTCTCTCCTCTGTCTGGGTGCCGGGGCCTAAATATATCTGACAGTGGCCTGTTCCAGTGGTGGGTGACATGAAGCCTGATTCTCTGCTATGACATGAAGACTGATTCTCTGCTGACATGAAGCCTGAATCTCTGTTATGGGACCTTTCTCCTCTGTCTGGGTGCCGGGGCCTAAATATATGACAATGGACTGTTCCAGTTTTATGTGACGTGAAGCCTGATTCTCTGCTATGACATGAAGACTGATTCTCTGCTGTCATGAAGCCTGATTCTCTGCTATAGGACCTCTCTCCTCTGTCTGGGTGCCGGGGACTAAAAATATCTGATAGTGGCCTGTTTCAGTGGTGGGTGACATGAAGCCTGATTCTCTGCTATGACATGAAGACTGATTCTCTGCTGACATGAAGCCTGAATCTCTGTTATGGGACCTCTCTCCTCTGTCTGGGTGCCGGGGCCTAAAAATATCTGACAGTGGCCTGTTTCAGTGGTGGGTGACATGAAGCCTGATTCTCTGCTATGACATGAAGACTGATTCTCTGCTGACATGAAGCCTGAATCTCTTTTATGGGACCTCTCTCCTCTGTCTGGGTGCCAGGGACTAAAAATATCTGATAGTGGCCTGTTCTAGTGGTGGGTGACATGAAGCCTGATTCTATGCTATGACATGAAGACTGATTCTCTGCTGACATGAAGCCAGATTCTCTGCTATGGGACCTCTCTCCTCTGCCTGGGTGCCTGGGCCTAAATATGTGACAATGGACTGTTCCAGTGGTGGGTGACGTGAAGCCTGATTCTCTGCTATGACATGAAAACTGATTCTCTGCTGACATGAAGCCTGAATCTCTGTTATGGGACCTCTCTCCTCTGTCTGGGTGCCGGGGCCTAAAAATATCTGACAGTGGCCTGTTCCAGTGGTGGGTGACATGAAGCCTGATTCTCTGCTATGACATGAAGACTGATTCTCTGCTGACATGAAGCCTGAATCTCTGTTATGGGACCTTTCTCCTCTGTCTGGGTGCCGGGGCCTAAATACAGTATATGACAATGGACTGTTCCAGTTTTATGTGACGTGAAGCCTGATTCTCTGCTATGACATGAAGACTGATTCTCTGCTGTCATGAAGCCTGATTCTCTGCTATAGGACCTCTCTCCTCTGTCTGGGTGCCGGGGACTAAAAATATCTGATAGTGGCCTGTTCTAGTGGTGGGTGACATGAAGCCTGATTCTATGCTATGACATGAAGACTGATTCTCTGCTGACATGAAGCCAGATTCTCTGCTATGGGACCTCTCTCCTCTGCCTGGGTGCCTGGGCCTAAATATGTGACAATGGACTGTTCCAGTGGTGGGTGACGTGAAGCCTGATTCTCTGCTATGACATGAAGACTGATTCTCTGCTGACATGAAGCCTGAATCTCTGTTATGGGACCTCTCTCCTCTGTCTGGGTGCCGGGGCCTAAAATATCTGACAGTGGCCTGTTCCAGTGGTGGGTGACATGAAGCCTGATTCTCTGCTATGACATGAAGACTGATTCTCTGCTGACATGAAGCCTGAATCTCTGTTATGGGAGCTCTCTCCTCTGTCTGGGTGCCGGGGCCTAAATATATGACAATGGACTGTTCCAGTTTTGGGTGACGTGAAGCCTGATTCTCTGCTATGACATGAAGACTGATTCTCTGCTGTCATGAAGCCTGATTCTCTGCTATAGGACCTCTCTCCAATTGATATTGGTTAATTTTTATTTATTTTAATTTTATTTTAATTCATTTTCCTATCCACATTTGTTCGCAGGGGATTTAACTACATTTTGCTGCCTTTTGCAGCCCTCTAGCCCTTTCCTGGGCTGTTTTACAGCCTTTTTAGTGCCGAAAAGTTCGGGTTCCCATTGACTTCAATGGGGTTCGGGACGAAGTTCGGGTCGGGTTCGGATCCCGAACCCGAACATTTCCGGGAAGTTCGGCCGAACTTCTCGAACCCAAACTTTCAGGTGTTCGCTCAACTCTACTTATTAGCCATTATGTGGTGAAGTGAGAAAATTACTGACTTTTTTGGGGTGTTTTCCTTTCCTTTTTATTTATTTATTTGATCTAACAGTATGTCAGACAGAGAAGTAGCAGGCCCTGCACAGGGGTTCTTGAATGGTTGACTCGATCTTCGACTTCGTCGCAAGTGACATCAGACAGCCCCAGCCAAGAGTCAGTGGGTTTGTCAGACACAACCCTTAGTTGGCATGGCCCGGGAGCAGGCCCTGTGCCCTCACCTGTCCTCAAGTCAACCTGCCTCTGTCCTTTTCTGTTCCCTCAGCTAGAGAAGTATTGTATGCTGTGGTCTCAGCTCCACTATACAGTGAGGACGAGCTACTAGATGACAGTCAGCAGCTACTGGCAAGCCAAGATGTGGAGGAGACATCCGCCACTTTCTCCACTAGGCGGGTGATGAGGAGAGTGGCGTGGGAGCTGGTGTTGTGAGCGGTCAAGCTCCTGACCCAGAGACAGTTGAGGAGGACATCAGTGACGTGCAGACAGCACTCGATAATAATGATGTAGCTGATCGCACTTGGGAGCCGGGTGACGAGGGGGCTTTATCATCATCGGGAGAAGAGGGTGGCAGCTTGCGCGTGAGGCAGTGGCGGAGCCATCAAGTCGCTAGCGTGGACGGGAGTCAGCAGGGGGGCAGCAGTGGGAGGTCGGTAGAAAAACGTGCCCGGGGTAGACCACCCTCTTCGCGGGAGCCTACCTGCCAGGGAAGTAGTGGTGCATGGGTTCACGGAGGCAGCGGCAGTAGCAGTCAGTCAGTGTGAAGTGTTGTGGGTAAAATCACCTACTCGGCGGTGTAGCAGTTTTTTGTTAAGCTGCCGGAGGAGGTGAACACGGCCATATGTAGAATCTGTGGGCAGAAGGTGAAGCATGGCCACGGTGCCAATGTTGGCACTACGGCCCTGCGTCAACATATGCAGTGTCGCCATAAAGTGGCCTGGGAGAACTGTGTCTCCGATTTGGTAGTCCATCCTGCCTCAGCAACCTGAGTCACCCAGTGGCACGCACCCGATTTCAGGCAGTCTAGGCTCCACCACTAGTGGAGTCCTGATGCTCCTGCTCCTCCTCGTCAGTCATTCCATCAGCAATCGATCACCGAAGCAATTGCCAAGAGACAACAGTATGCGTGCACTCATCCAACGGCGCAGAAGATGAACATGCTACTGTCCAAGTTGCTGGTGCTGCAGTTCCTCCCATTCCAAGTGGTGGACTCTGCACCTTTCAGAGAACTGAGGGTTTGTGCGAAGTTGAGGTGGAGAGTCCCAAGCCATCATTTGTTTGCCAAAAAGGCAGTACCAGCCATGCACACACATGGAGAACAGAAGTTGGGCCAGTCCTTGAGCCTGTCGGTGTCTGCCAAAGTGCACGGCAGAGCTGACGCGTGGAGCTGTAACTACGGTCAGGGACAATACATGTCCTTTATGGCCCACTGGGTGAATGTGGTTCCTGCACAGCCACACCAGCAACTTAGCCAGGTGATGCTGCTTCTGCTTCCACATTGCCACGCTGTTGGTCCTGCGGCAATGTCTGCCTCTGGCTCCTCATCCTCCACCGTCTCCTCAGCCTCCACTTCAGGGACAAGTCACAGTGCCCCTCCAGCATACCACATGTGCAAGACACGGCAGTGTCACACTGTTCTGCACCACGTTTCCCTGGGCGAACGGAGTCACACAGTGGAGGAACTGCTCCGTGTCCTTCATCAAGAAATCAAATCCTGTCTTTCTCTGCGACAACTCAAAATCTGAACCATAGTGACCGACAATGGGAAGAACATTGTGTCGGTGCTGTGTCAAGGAGGGCTGAGCCATGCAATCTGCATGGCACACGTGTTCAATCTGGTTGTCCACCAATCTGAAAGACATATTAAGAATGGCCAGGAAACTTTGCATGTACTTCAGCCACTCATACACCAGAAAGCACACCCTCCTTGAGCTGCAGTGGCAGAACGGCATCCCCCAACATAGGATGATATGCGACGTTTCCACCCATTGGAATTCCACTCTCCATATGTTGGACCGACTGTATGAACAGAGAAAGGCCATAAACGTTTTCCTGATGATCCATGTGGACAGGAGTACTCCCCTGTGAAACTACGATGTCAGCTATTGGCAGCTCATGCGTGACACCTGCCGTTTGCTTAGGCCCTTCGAGGAGGCCACATTATTTGTCAGTCACCAGAACTACGGGATGAACAATGTCATTCCACTGCTTCATGTCCTGGAACAGATGCTGGTAAATCTGGCTGGTCAGGGGACTGGAGACGTGACGCCTAGATCTCTTGGCCACATGAGCCCTGTGGGGGCTGAAGTGAAGGAGGACATTGGAGAACAAGCAAGGTGTAGCGAAATGGGTGGTTTTTCTACACAAGTGACAGGAGAGGAGGAGCAGGACCAGCCAGAGGCACTACTGGGCGATGAGGTAGAGGACCCAGACACACCGTGGCAGTATGCAGTGGAGATGGAGGCAGGGAGTCCCTCCGAGTCACTTGCGCAAATGGCCCTTTGCATGCTCACTTGCTTGGGTAGTGACAGCCGAATTGTAACTGTTCTGCAGAGGGATGACTTCTGGCTCTCCACATTTTGGACCCTTGCTAGCGGTCTAAAATGGGGACCTTTTTTACACTTGCTGAGAGGGAGGACAAACTGAACTACTATAGAGACATCCTATGTAGTCAGTTGGCCGCTGCCTATCTGCGCCATCGTCCAACCTCTTCCAGGTCTGAACAGGGGGTACTCTGCATTCACATTCCACTGCCATGGCTGCTAGGGGAGGGGTGGGGTTGCAGGAGCAGTACCAGCTCCATCAGCAGCAGCCTGAGTCTAGAGTCGCTGATGAGCAGATTTCTTCACCACCTAGTGAAGAAACTACTCACCAGAAGCAGCATCTAGACCTGGAGCAGAACCTTAACCAGCAGGTGGTGGCATACTTGGACAGCACCCTGCCACACTACATTGAAGATCCACTAGACTACTGGGCAGCCAAACTGGATTTGTGGCCGCAACTGGTTGAGTTTGCCCTGGAAAAGCCATCCTGCCTGGCCAGTAGTGTGGCATCAGAGCTGGTGTTTAGTGCAGCGGGGGCTATAGTTAACCCAAGAAGAACTCGCCTGTCCACCCAAAATGTGGAGAGACTGACCTTTGTCAAGACGAATCAGGCCTGGATCATCCAGGATTTCCACCCATCAATTCCTGATGCATCCGACTAAATTATCCATGGAGCAACATCAACACTTTGACAAAAGACCAGTTTCTTCTAGCTACCTGCCTCAGCTACTATTCTGATTCTGACACCCGCTCATGCCAAGTGCTCCTTCTTTCACCCACCATCTTCACCTGCTACTCGTATTGCCACCCACTTCCACACTATGTCACCTTGACACTCTGTGGCCTCCTGATGCTGCTACCACCTCCACACTATGTCACCTTGCCACTCTTTGCTCTCCTCATGCTGCTGAAACCTCCACACTATTTCTCCTTGCCACTCTGTGGCCTCCTGATGCTGCTGCCACCTCCACACTATGTCACCTTTCCACTCTGTGGCCTCCTGATGCTGCCGCCACCTCCCCACTATCATTGTGCCACTCTGTGGCCTCCTTCTGATTTTGCTGACACCTCCAGACTCTGTTATTGGGCCAATCTGTGGTCTCCTCATGCTATTTCCACCTCACCACTATGTCATAGGGCCACTCTGTGGACTTCTCAGCTGTGAGGCCTGTATGGTTGCATCAGAATTGCTTGTGATTTGGTAGACCAAAGCAGGAGTGGCTACAAAATACATAAGACATGCAAATATTCCTTTCATGTGTCATCTGTTTTGGATCCACTCCTGTTTTTTTTGGGCATTAGCAACACTGATCTATTACTGACCAAATGCTGACCGAGTGAAGGCATATGCTCCACAGACAGGAACCGTTTTTTGTGGGTTATTGTTCTGACGGATCAGAGGAAGGGCAAATTAATCAGTGACATCAACACAACTTACTGCTGACACCCTCTCCACTCTGTCGGGGGGGCTCTACTTGTATAAGCGTTTAATAGAACAGGTTCTATAGACATCTATGTGGTACAGTCCTGTTCAAAAGTTTAAGACCACTTGAAAAAATGGCAAAAAATCATATTTAGCATGACTGGATCTTAACAAGGTTCCAAGTAGAGCTTCAACATGCAACAAGAAGAAATGGGAGTGAGACAAAACATTTTTTGAGCATTGAATTTAATGAAAACAACAAATAAACTGAAGCAGGCTGTTTTCAGCTGATCAAAAGTTTAGGACCACACCTCCAAAAAAAAACGAAACCCCCCCAAAACAGAAATCCAACTTCCAAACATGAACTCAGTAATGAGTAGCTCCGCCGTTATTGTTTATCACTTAAAAAATGTGTTTTGGCATGCTTGATGCAAGCGTTTCCATGAGGTGAGTGGGAACATTTCTCCAAGTGGTGAAGACGGCCGCACGAAGGCCATCTACTGTCTGGAACTGTTGTCCATTTTTGTAAACTTCCCTTGCCATCCATCCCCAAAGGTTATCAATTGGATTTAGATCAGAGGAACACGCAGGATGGGCCAAAAGAGTGAAGTTATTCTCCTGGAAGAAGTCCCTTGTCCTGCAGGCATTGTGTACTGTAGCGTTGTCCTGTTGAAAAACCCAGTCGTTACCACACAGATGAGGGCCCTCAGTCATGCGAAATGCTCTCTGCAACATCTGGACATAGCCAGCGGCTGTTTGACGCCCTTGCACTTCCTGAAGCTCCATTGTTCCATTGAAGGAAAAAGCACCCCAGACCATTATGGCGCCCCCTCCACTGTGGCGTGTAGAAAACATCTCAGGTGGGATCTGCTTGTCATGCCAGTAACGTTGGAAACCATCAGGACCATCAAGATTAAATTTTTTCTCATCAGAGAATAAAACTTTCTTCCACCTTTGAATGTCCCATGTTTGATGCTCTCTTGCAAAGTCCAAACAAGCAGTTCTGTGGCGTTCTAGGAGACGAGATCTTTGAAGACCTTTTTTGTTTTTGAAGCCCTTCAGTCTCAGATGCCGTCTGATGGTTATGGGGCTGCAGTCAGCACCAGTAAGGGCCTTAATTTGGGTCGAGGATCGTCTAGTGTCTTGACGGACAGCCAATTGGATCCTCCGGCTCAGTGCTGATGAATTTTTTTGGGGTCTTCCACTTGACTTTTTTGTTCCATAACCCTCAGGATCATTTAAGAAATTGCAAATGACTGTCTTACTGCTTCCCACCTCAGCAGCGATGGCGCGCTGTGAGAGACCCTGCTTATGCAGTTCAACAACCCGACCACGTTCAAAAAGGGAGAGTTTTTTTTTGCCTTTGCCATCACAACGTGTGACTACCTGACAGAAAATGACAATGAATCCACATCTTTGCACAGATTTGGCCTTTTAAAGGCATGTGGTCCTAAAATTTGGATCAGCTGAAAAACAGCCTGTTTCAGTTTAATCGTTATTTTCAATTAATTGAATGCTCAAAAAATGTTTTGTCTCACTCTCATTTCTTCTTGTTGCATGTTGAAGCTCTACTTGGAACCTTGTTAAGCTTCAACAATGTAAAATATGATTTTTTGCCATTTTTCAAGTGGTCTTAAACTTTTGATCAGGACTGTATCAGCTGGCGACGGTGTAAAAGGAGTGCGCTTCTTCTTGATGCTAGTATCTACCTGTAAGGCCTCATGCACACGACCGTTGTGTGCATCCGCGGCCGTTGTTCCGTTTTCCATTTTTTTTCGCTGACCCATGGGTCCGTGGAAAAATCTGAAAATGCACTGTTTTGCAGCCGCATCCGTGATCCGTGTTTCCTGTCCGTCAAAAAAATAGGACCTGTCCTATTTTTTTGACGGACAACGGTTCACGGACCCATTCAAGTCAATGGGTCCATGAAAAAACACGGATGCACACAAGATTGCCATCCGCGTCCGTCATCCTTGTCCATAGGCTACTTTCACACAGACGGATCTGCTGATCCGTCTGCATAAAAGCTTTTTAGATCTGATTTTTCACTTCGTGAAAACTCAGATCCGACAGTATATTCTAACACAGAGGCGTTCCCATGGTGATGGGGACGCTTCAGGTTAGAATATACTACAAGAACTGTGTACATGACTGCCCCCTGCTGCCTGGCAGGTGCTGCCAGGCAGCAGGGGGCAGACCCCCCTACCTCCCCCCCTGTATTTAACTCATTGGTGGCTAGTGCGGCCCCCCTCCCTCCCCTGTATTTAACTCATTGGTGGCCAGTGTGGCCGGCCCCCCCCTCCCTCCTTCCCTTGTATTTAACACATTGGTGGCTAGTATGGCCGGCTTCCCTCCCTCCCTCCCTCCCTTGTATTTAACACATTGGTGGCCAGTGCGGCCGGCCCCCCCCTCCCTTGTATTTAACACATTGGTGGCCAGTGCGGCCGGCCCCCCTTCCCCCCCAATTAAAATGACCGACCCCCCCATCATTGGTGGCAGCGGAGAGTTCCGATCGGAGTCCCAGTTTAATCGCTGGGGCTCCGATCGGTTACCATGGCAGCCAAGACGCTACTGCAGTCCTGGCTGCCATGGTTACTTAGCAATTTTAGAAGCATTATACTTACCTGCGATGTCTGTGACCGGCCGGGCGCTCCTCCTACTGGTAAGTGAAAGGTCTGTGCGGCGCATTGCTTATAGCACAGACCTTTCACTTACCAGTAGGAGGAGCGCCCGGCTGGTCACAGACATCGCAGGTAAGTATAATGCTTCTAAAATTGCTAAGTAACTATGGCAGCCAGGACTGCAGTAGCGTCCTGGTTGCCATGGTTACCGATCAGAGTCCCAGCGATTAAACTGGGACTCCGATCGGAACTGTCCGCTGCCACCAATGATGGGGGGTTGGTCATTTTAATTAGGGGGGGGGCAGCCGCACTGGCCACCAATGTGTTAAATACAAGTGAGGGAGGGAGGGGCGTCGGCCGCACTGGCCACCAATGTGTTAAATACAAGGGAGGGAGGGAGGGAGGGGGCAGGCCGCACTGGCCACCAATGTGTTACATACAAGGGAGGGAGGCGGGCCGCATTGGCCACCAATGTGTTAAAAACAAGGGAGGGAGGGGGGGCCGGCCGCACTGGCCACCAATGTGTTAAATACAATTGTGGGAGGGAGGGGGGCCGCACTGGCCACCAATGTGTTAAATACAAGGGAGGGGGGGCGGCCGCACTGGCCACCAATGTGTTAAATACAAGGGAGGGAGAGGGGGGCGGCCGCACTGGCCACCAATGAGTTAAATACGGGGGGGAGGGAGGGAGGGGGGTCTGCCCCCTGCTGCCTGGCAGCACCTGCCAGGCAGCAGGGGGCAGTCATGTACACAGTTCTTTTAGTATATTCTAACCTGAAGCGTCCCCATCACCATGGGAACGCTTCTGTGTTAGAATATACTGTCGGATCTGAGTTTCACAATCTAACTCAAATCCGATGGTATATTCTAACATAGAGGCGTTCCCATGGTGATGGGGACGCTTCAAGTTAAAATATACCATCGGATTGGAGAAAACTCCGATCTAATGGTATATTAATAGGGACTCCTGACTTTACATTGAAAGTCAATGGGGGACGGATCCATTTGCAATTGCACCATATTGTGTCAACGTCAAACGGATCCATCCACATTGACTTGCATTGTAAGTCAGGACGGATCCGTTTGGCTCCGCACGGCCAGGCGGACACTAAAACGACTTTTTTTTTCATGTCCGTGGATCCTCCAAAAATCAAGGAAGACCCACGGAAGAAAAAACGGTCACGGATCACGGAACAACGGAAATCCGTTTTGCGGACCGCAAAAAAATCCGGTCGTGTGCATGAGGCCTAAGGCTGAGTTCATACTTTAGTTATTTGGCGAGTTTTAGCCCCGTGACTGCCCTAATATGTGAAGTGTGCAGTGATTCTAAGAGTGACATCTGTCATCTGTAGGTCATACAGACTGACAGTAGTATTTCATTACTTGAGCAGACTCCCTATATGTGTTATTTCAAGGCACAGTGTTCTACACCAATATAAAGGCTCTCTGCAGCCAGGAAATAGCCGTTTTTAACGCGATTCACCAGGAATATATTCGGATCGAATCTGATCTTTTTTTTTTATTTCACCAAACCGGCGAATCGAATTTTAGAAAAATTCGCTCATCTCTATAAATTATCCTTACGCCAAAATAATTTTGTGTAACGTGCTACATGGATTACGTGGAGGCACTAGTGGATATCTTACAATTGAAAATTGGTTCAGCCTCAATGACCTATACTTTTTCATTATTCTATTCTACTGTATAATGTTTCATTCTCTACGTTTTGTTTATATTGGGCTGAAAACCTACATATGCTCAAATACCAGTTCAGGTGGCTAAATAATGTTTTCTACTCTATAGGTGAGTTTAAGGAGAATCTTCCGTTGGAGGTGTCTTTGGCATTAATTCAGCAGTTAAACACATGCTCAGCACAAATAAATCTAAAATGCATTACGCCTAGCCAAGTCTAAATAAATATGTGCTACTGAATACATTTACTCTATTCATGTGCCATGTGTCTAAATTAGGGATGATCGTCCGGAAGGATGAGACTGTTCTTTTTAATTAACCATCTCCTTTTGACTGCTGCTTTGCAACACTAACCTGCCACCAATTCCATTTTCTAAGGTGGAATACAACATCTGGTAATTGAGTGAAAAACAAACAGCAATTGATGTCACAGTGCCTTACTATGGAAGTCAACGTGAGTGCAAAATGTGAAAATGGTGATTAAGCTGTGCACTGATGCTGCTTCTAATTACTCGACCAAGCGGAAAATTGTGTTTTCTTTATGTAGTTTAATCCATTGAATGCCCATTACTTTATTAATTCAGAGGACAACATTACTACTATTACTCCACGTTATGGCAACAAAAAAATAAAAAATGACTTTCAAAGTGAATCTCGACAAGGAGAATCAGCACATTTTTAAGGAGCAGTTATCCAAGACGGAAAACAAAGACCCAGACGGATCCGTTTTGATTCCCATAGACTTCTATTAGGACGGAGAGCAAACGGAATGTCTTTTAAAAGCTTCCGTTTTGCATTCCGTCATAATACAAGTCTATGGCTAGAAGAACGGATCCGTCCTTCCATCTTATGGATTCAGTTATTTTCTGTTATAACCATGTTATAACGGAAAGCCATAGCGGAATCCCTAACGCTACTGTGAACCCACCCTAACCAGGGGTGTCATACTGTAGGTCTATCAAGCTCTTATAACAGATTTTAGAGAAGTCAGAGCTCTGATTTTCACACATAGTGGGAGCTCTGTAAAAGCTGATGCACCACCTGAGCGGTTTGGCAGTATGTATCCCATGCACAGTGTACTATCCTCTTATAAAAGGGAGTGCTGTTGATAATTCTGGCTTGGGTAAAAAAAAAAAAAGCGAAGAGTTTATTTTTTTCTATAGAAATCACGACAAGCATAACTTGCTCTCTTTACCTGATACATTTGTGTAATGGGAAAGGTGAAACAAGTGCTTCATAAATATGGCATTCAGTCAGAACATCAAGTTGTTTAATGTACAAAGCATTAAAATTTTTTGAAAATAATACTAAAGCATGTAGACATTGATATATCTACCCCATGCCGCTTCAAATTCCCTGCCTCCCTTTATAAAGTACATGATAAAGCACCGTCTGCCTGAAGACACTACTGAGAGGGGGTGTCTAGTGCATGGAAATTTATACAGCTACTGTTAAACACAATGGAAGCTATAAAAAGCTCAATTCATGGCGTTTAGCGTCAGTCCTCCTCTCACGATGGCCCCCATAACAGTTATTTGGTCTGTCTCTATGGTAGGTATACCACTGAAAAGCAGCAACTGACAGTTGTTCCCGATTTGGCTGGTAAAATGAGATTTGTTTAATCTCTTCAGTACACAGTGATTTTTTTACTCCCTGCCTTCCCAGAGCCATACATTTTCCATTCACATAGCTGTATGAGGGCTTGTTTTTTGAGGGATAAGTTGTATTTACTAATGGCATAATTTAATATTGCATACAATGTAGTGGCTAGCTGGAAAAAAATCCCAGATGGGGTGGAATAGGAAAAAAACAAACACAATTCTGCCACAGTTTTACAGGTTTTCCAATTGTCCGAACTACAGTAAATTCAAATAACCTTTCTATAATGTTTTGTTAAGTAAACTCATTTGCATAAACCTAATATGGGAAAGACATGTAAATTAGCAGAATCTGCCTGGTTTATCAGCTGAAACACTGTTTGCAATATCTTGGCTATATTTATGCGAATGAGTTTACTTGACAAAACATTATAGAAAGGTTATTTGAATTTACTGTAGTTCGGACAATTAGAAAACAGAACATTTTTATGCAGCCCTCTTAAGCAGTGAAAGAGTTAGCTAGAGTAAAAAAAATATATATATATTACAATTGTTTTCACCCTAATGGTAATGACAGGTGCACAGGACTCCCTAGAAATCCGAAAGAAACCAATATTGAGACTTACTGGCACTCTACTTTTGGATAGAGAGCTAGTTTAATATGTCGCAGACTGTCACTGTGAGGTATGCTGATGGTACCTGTCTCACAGGTAGGACATTGGCTTACAGATACCTTGCTTATGGCATATAGCCTTCAGTTTAAAAAAAAGAACTGTTTTATGTTGTCTATTGTCATTTTGGTAATAAGAAGTTATAAATGGTAGAAAGGGAACTATATAATAAGTGGTTATTAATATTAGGTAAAGATTAGGGATGAGCGAACCCGAACTGTATAGTTCGGGTTCGTACCGAATTTTGGGGTATCCGTGACACGGACCCGAACCCGAACATTTTCGTAAAAGTCCGGGTTCGGTGTTTGGCGCTTTCTTGGCGCTTTTTGAAAGGCTGTAAAGCAGCGTCATACTACTTGCCCCAAGAGGCCATCACAGCCTTGCCTACTATTGGCATGGCTGTGATTGGCCAGTGCAGCATGTGACCCAGCCTCTATATAAGCTTGGGTCACGTAGCGCTGCACGTCACTCTGCTGTTACAAGTGTAGGGAGAGGTTGCAGCTGCGACGTTAGGGCGAGATTAGGCAGTGATTAACTCCTCCAAAAGACTTCATTCAGTGATCGATCTACAGCTGTGGATCATTGAACTGCTGCTATTCAATTGCTCACTGTTTTTAGGCTGCCCAGAGCGTTTTTCAGTCACTTTTTTCTGGGGTGATCGGCGGCCATTTTGTGGCTTGTGGTGCGCCAGCACAAGCTACCACCAAGTCCATTTAACCATCAATAGTGTGGTTATTTTTTGCTATATCCTACATCAGGGGCAAGCTGTCACCAAGTCCATTTAACCATCAATAGTGTGGTTATTTTTTGCTATATCCTACATCAGGGGCAAGCTGCCAACAAGTCCATTTAACCATCAATAGTGTGGTTACTTAAATCTATCCCTAAAAGGGTATATTAGATTCAAGGTGCTGATAGGGTCATTCTCAATAACTTCACACACACGCTACTGTGCATATCCAAGTCTAATTCTGTCCGTAAACGTATACCTGTCACCCAGCGCCTAAATAATAGGCCTCAAATTTACATTCAGCTAAATCTGTGGCTATTGCTGTAGCTGCTCAAGTTATTTTGTGTCCGTCAAAGCACAGTTTTTGTTCTGGGTTGAAATACAATTCCCAACCTAGCAATTTTCTAAATTAGTGGTTTCTGCTGTATCAGGCCTACTTTAAATCTATCCCTAAAAGGGTATATTAGATTCAAGGTGCTGATAGGGTCATTCTCAATAACTTCACACACACGCTACTGTGCATATCCAAGTCTAATTCTGTCCGTAAACGTATACCTGTCACCCAGCGCCTAAATAATAGGCCTCAAATTTATATTCAGCTAAATCTGTGGCTATTGCTGTAGCTGCTCAAGTTATTTTGTGTCCGTCAAAGCACAGTTTTTGTTCTGGGTTGAAATACAATTCCCAACCTAGCAATTTTCTAAATTAGTGGTTTCTGCTGTATCAGGCCTACTTTAAATCTATCCCTAAAAGGGTATATTAGATTCAAGGTGCTGATAGGGTCATTCTCAATAACTTCACACACACGCTACTGTGCATATCCAAGTCTAATTCTGTCCGTAAACGTATACCTGTCACCCAGCGCCTAAATAATAGGCCTCAAATTTATATTCAGCTAAATCTGTCATTACTGCTGTGCCTGTATTAGTGTAATACGGTACCTAAATAGATAGCCAGATAGTGTTAGGTGTCTGTAAAAAAAGGCCTGAATTTGAATTCAATACATTGGGCCAAATAATATTTTTCTTATTGTGGTGAACGGTAACAATGAGGAAAACATCTAGTAAGGGACGCGGACATGGTCGTGGTGGTGTTAGTGGACCCTCTGGTGCTGGGAGAGGACGTGGCCGTTCTGCCACAGCCACACGTCCTAGTGTACCATATTTTTGTACTCCAGGACACTTCCTCTTTCAATCCTATTTTTATTTTCATTTTACCATTATATTGCGGGGCAACCCAAAGTTGAATGAACCTCTCCTCTGTCTGGGTGCCGGGGCCTAAAAATATCTGACAGTGGCCTGTTCCAGTGGTGGGTGACATGAAGCCTGATTCTCTGCTATGACATGAAGACTGATTCTCTGCTGAGTCGCTGACATGAAGCCTGAATCTCTGTTATGGGACCTCTCTCCTCTGTCTGGGTGCCGGGGCCTAAATTATATGACAATGGACTGTTCCAATGTTGGGTGACGTGAAGCATGATTCTCTGCTATGACATGAAGACTGATTCTCTGCTGACATGAAGCCAGATTCTCTGCTATGGGACCTCTCTCCTCTGCCTGGGTGCCTGGGCCTAAATATGTGACAATGGACTGTTCCAGTGGTGGGTGACGTGAAGCATGATTCTCTGCTATGACATGAAGACTGATTCTCTGCTGACATGAAGCCTGAATCTCTGTTATGGGAGCTCTCTCCTCTGTCTGGGTGCCGGGGCCTAAATATATGACAATGGACTGTTCCAGTGGTGGGTGACGTGAAGCCTGATTCTCTGCTATGACATGAAGACTGATTCTCTGCTGACATGAAGCCTGAATCTCTGTTATGGGACCTCTCTCCTCTGTCTGGGTGCCGGGGCCCAAAAATATCTGACAGTGGCCTGTTCCAGTGGTGGGTGACATGAAGCCTGATTCTCTGCTATGGGACCTCTCTCCTCTGTCTGGGTGCCGGGGCCTAAATTATATGACAATGGACTGTTCCAATGTTGGGTGACGTGAATTATGATTCTCTGCTATGACATGAAGACTGATTCTCTGCTGAGTCGCTGACATGATGCCTGAATCTCTGTTATGGGACCTCTCTCCTCTGTCTGGGTGCCGGGGCCTAAATTATATGACAATGGACTGTTCCAATGTTGGGTGACGTGAATTATGATTCTCTGCTATGACATGAAGACTGATTCTCTGCTGACATGAAGCCAGATTCTATGTTATGGGACCTCTCTCCTCTGTCTGGGTGCCGGGGCCTAAATTATATGACAATGGACTGTTCCAATGTTGGGTGACGTGAATTATGATTCTCTGCTATGACATGAAGACTGATTCTCTGCTGAGTCGCTGACATGATGCCTGAATCTCTGTTATGGGACCTCTCTCCTCTGTCTGGGTGTCGGGGCCTAAATTATATGACAATGGACTGTTCCAATGTTGGGTGACGTGAATTATGATTCTCTGCTATGACATGAAGACTGATTCTCTGCTGACATGAAGCCAGATTCTATGTTATGGGACCTCTCTCCTCTGTCTGGGTGCCGGGGCCTAAATTATATCACAATGGACTGTTCCAATGTTGGGTGACGTGAAGCATGATTCTCTCCTATGACATGAAGACTGATTCTCTGCTGACATGAAGCCAGATTCTATGTTATGGGACCTCTCTAGTCTGTCTGGGTGCCGGGGCCTAAAAATATCTGACAGTGGCCTGTTCCAGTGGTGGGTGACATGAAGCCTGATTCTCTGCTATGACATGAAGACTGATTCTCTGCTGACATGAAGCCAGATTCTATGTTATGGGACCTCTCTCCTCTGTCTGGGTGCCGGGGCCTAAATATCTGACAATGGACTGTTTCAGTGGTGGGTGACGTGAAGCCTGATTCTCTGCTATGACATGAAGCCTGATTCTCTGCTATGACATGAAGACTGATTCTCTGCTGACATGAAGCCAGATTCTATGTTATGGGACCTCTCTCCTCTGCCTGGGTGCCGGGGCCTAAATATATGACAATGGACTGTTACAGTGGTGGGTGACGTGTAGCCAGATTCTCTGCTATGGCATGAAGAGACTGATTCTCTGCTGTCATGAAGCCTGATTCTCTGCTATGGGACCTCTCTCCAATTGATATTGGTTAATTTTTATTTATTTTATTTTTATTTTTATTCATTTCCCTATCCACATTTGTTTGCAGGGGATTTAACTACATTTTGCTGCCTTTTGCAGCCCTCTAGCCCTTTCCTGGGCCTTTTTAGTGCCGAAAAGTTCGGGTCCCCATTGACTTCAATCGGGTTCGGGTTCGGGACGAAGTTCGGGTCGGGTTCGGATCCCGAACCCGAACATTTCCGGGAAGTTCGGCCGAACTTCTCGAACCCGAACATCCAGGTGTTCGCTCAACTCTAGTAAAGATGAAAAAAACTATTTGTTTGTCCTTTGTGTTTGTTTGTCTGTTATTTATACACAATTATAGGCACGTGTGTGTCTCTGTGTCAGTATTGTAACCAACAGAAATGTATCTCACACCAGTTGTGACTAACACCAACCCCCAACATTTCCATCTATTGTTCTCAAGCTGTGATGGAAGAAAGGGGATGCACTACGCCCTTTGTTATTTTATTTTTTCCTGTGAGAACAATACAGTAGATGGAGAATGTTTAGGTGGGGGGAGGGTTTAGTCACAGCTGGTGACTATGGCAATTCTGTGTTTTATGTTTTTTTTTTTATTCTGTGTGTTGATACATCGCGATACCAAATTTATATACTTTAATGTTTTACTACTCTTTCATCATAAAATCAGTTTTGTGCTGAACAAATTTATATTTTGAATCGCCATAGACTAAATTTCACAACATTTGTATTTTTTTTGCCAATGTAGGCTTTCATACCCTCGTTTCGAGGAACAGATGACATCCTGATGCAAACTGAACGGATTTCTTTCCATTCAGAATACATTGGGATATGCCTGGTCAGTTATTTTCCAGCATAGAGCCCTTGTCACATGGACTCTGATGTCACCCCACATTCATCCCCGCATATTGGCCTATGTCACATGGACTCTGGTGTCACGCGGACATGTATCTCCTTGTTTTGGCCTATGTCACATGGACTCTGGTGTCACGCGGACATACATCCCCGCGTTTTGGCCTATGTCACATGGACTCTGGTGTCACGCGGACATGCATCCCCGCGTTTTGGCCTATGTCACATGGACTCTGGTGTCACGCGGACATGCATCCCCTCGTTTTGGCCTATGTCACATGGACTCTGGTGTCACGCGGAAATGCATCCCCGGGTTTTGGCCTATGTCACATGGACTCTGATGTCACCCGGACATTCATCCCCGCATATTGGCCTATGTCACATGGACTTTGGTGTCACGCGGACATGTATCTCCTCGTTTTGGCCTATGTCACATGGACTCTGGTGTCACGCGGACATGCATCCCCGCGTTTTGGCCTATGTCACATGGACTCTGGTGTCACGCGGACATGCATCCCCGCGTTTTGGCCTATGTCACATGGACTCTGGTGTCACGCGGACATGCATCCCCTCGTTTTGGCCTATGTCACATGGACTCTGGTGTCACACGGACATGCATCCCCGCGTTTTGGCCTATGTCACATGGAGTCTGGTGTCACGCGGACATGCATCCCCGCGTTTTGGCCTATGTCACATGGACTCTGGTGTCACGCGGACATGCATCCCCTCGTTTTGGCCTATGTCACATGGACTCTGGTGTCACGCAGACATGCTTCCCCGCAAAGAACAAGAGTCGTTTTATGCCTCTTAAGACTTACCATCCAATTGAGACTTATGTTCAATTAGTCAGCAAAGAGATACAGAGTCAGATGGATTCCATAAAGAGGGGTGAATTGAGTTTTCCATATAATGTGATGTTACAAGAGAAATTGGCCATCCGATCGTTAATTGAAGATAAGGATCTTATAGTAAAGCCTGCTGATAAAGGGGGCACGATTGTCCTGATGGACAGAGTTAAATATGCGGCAGATGTAATGCAGATGAACAACTACAGTCAGGCCCATAAATATTGGGACATCAACACAATTCTAAATTTTTTGGCTCTATACACCACCACAATGGATTTGAAATTAAATGAACAAGATGTGCTTTAACGGCAGACTGTCAGCTTTAATTTGGGTGTATTTACATCAAAATCAGGTGAACGGTGTAGGAATTACAACAGTTTGCATATGTGCCTCCCACTTGCTAAGGTACCAAAAGTAATGGGACAATTGGCTTCTCAGCTGTTCCATGGCCAGGTGTGTGTTATTCCCTCATTATCCCAATTACAATGAGCAGATAAAAGGGCCAGAGTTAATTTCTAGTGTGCTATTTGCATTTGGAATCTGTTGCTGTCAATTCTCAAGATGAGATCCAAAGAGCTGTCACTATCAGTGAAGCAAGCCATCATTAGGCTGAAAAAACAAAACAAACCCATCAGAGAGATAGCAAAAACTTTAGGCGTGGCCAAAACAACTGTTTGGAACATTCTTAAAAAGAAGGAACGCACCGGTGAGCTCAGCAACACCAAAAGACCCGGAACACCACGGAAAACAACTGTGGTGGATGACAGAATAATTCTTTCCCTGGTGAAGAAAACACCCTTTCCAACAGTTGGCCAGATCAAGAACACTCTCCAGGAGGTAGGTGTATGTGTGTCAAAGTCAACAATCAAGAGAATACTTCCCCAGAGTGAATACAGAGGGTTCACCACAAGATGTAAACCATTGGGGAGCCTCAAAAACAGGAAGGCCAAATTAGAGTTTGCCAAACGACATCTAAAAAAGCCTTCACAGTTCTGGAACAACATCCTATGGACAGATGAGACCAAGATCAACTTGTACCAGAGTGATGGGAAGAGAAGAGTATGGAGAAGGAAAGGAACTGCTCATGATCCTAAGCATACCACCTCATCAGTGAAGCATGGTGGTGATAGTGTCATGGCGTGGGCATGTATGGAACTGGTTCTCTTGTATTTATTGATGATGTGACTGCTGACAAAAGCAGCAGGATGAATTCTGAAGTGTTTTGGGCAATATTATCTGCTCATATTCAGCTAAATACTTTAGAACTCATTGGACGGCACTTCACAGTGCAGATTGACAATGACCCAAAGCATACTGCAAAAGCAACCAAAGAGTTTTTTAAGGGAAAGAAGTGGAATGTTATGCAATGGCCAAGTCAATCACCTGACCTGAATCCGATTGAGCATGCATTTCACTCGCTGAAGACAAAACTGAAGGGAAAATGCCCCAAGAACAAGCAGGAACTGAAGACAGTTGCAGTAGAGGCCTGGCAGAGCATCACCAGGGATGAAACCCAGCGTCTGGTGATGTTTATGCGTTCCAGACTTCAGGCTGTAATAGACTGCAAATGATTTGAAACCAAGTATCAAAAAGTGAAAGTTTGATTTATGATTATTATTATGTCCTATTACTTTTAGTTCCTTAACAAGTGGGAGGCACATATGCAAACTGTTGTAATTCCTACACCGTTCACCTGATTTGGATGTAAATACCCTCAAATTAAAGCTGACAGTCTGCAGTTAGAGCACATCTTGTTCGTTTAATATCAAATCCATTGTGGTGGTGTATAGAGGCAAAAATTTTAGAATTGTGTTGATGTCCCAATATTTATGGACCTGACTGTACCAGTCTTTCGCATTAAAGAGAAAATAGTGCAATTTACCAGCCAGTTCTTATCCTTGGGGGTTATAGATGGGAAATTGTATACATTTTTGATCAATCATACACCGATTACCCCGGTTTTCTATATTCTCCCCAAGGTGCACAAGACCTTAATTGACCCTCCAGGGCGACCCATTGTGGCCTCTGTTGGGTCAATATTATCACCTCTGGCAATTGTATTGGAGAAAGCACTGACGCCTTTAATTAAGGATACAAAATCCTTCCTGTCTGAGACACCACTTTTTCTCAATACAATTGTTAGTTTGAAATCCTTTCCTCCTGATAGTCTCTTGGTAACCATTGATGTGGTTAGTTTGTATACCTCTATTGACCATATAGGAGGTATTCAAGCAGTTAGATCCTTGTTAGATAGAAATAAATACACTAGGAATGAACAGTATTTTTTTCTACATCTTTTAAAACTCTTGTTGTATGAAAATTATTTCATGTTTGAAGATAACTTCTACCTACAACGGCGGGGGACCGCGATGGGATTGAATGTGGCCCCGCCCTATGCAAATGCGTATATGTAAAATTTTTAGAAATTACATGTATACAATACCACATGGTATCAGAATAATGTCCTCTTATGGAAAAGATTTATTGATGACATTTTTTGCATATGGGCGGGGCCACATGAGACCCTTTTGGCCTTCCTCGACCATTTGAACCATATACATGAAGGTGTAGAAAATATCGGGATGGCTCACCCTCCAAGTTGCAAGGAAAAGGGTGCTCCCCCTAAAAAGGTAACCCCAAACCTTTAGGGAAAAGTCAAGTATGCAAATGTGTAAGAGGGGCACACCTACATCTGATTCACACCAAACGCTAATCAATGTTTAGTATTAATATTTAAAAATTTATTAAATACAGTTTGATATAATATGCTGAATATGGTACCTTATCGCTCTAAAATCATAAAATACATGCTTAAAATATAGCCATGCCAAGGGTTAATGTGTACTTCAATCTGAGATTTGAGTAGTGGATATAATGTCTATTTCAATACTACCGAGTCTCAGTTTATAAAATGATAGTGAATGCAGTCTCTGTGTTAATCCGCAGTTTATCAGCGATATTTTCAATATAGGAATTTGCTGAGATAGAAATATTGTCCTTTGCAATTCCTTGCATATGATCTTTCACAGTTATAGCTCAAAAGGTGTTTGGCTAGTGCACTGTGATAATATAAGGATAAATTACTCACTGTTTGGAAGCAGTAAAGTGTTCGGATTTTTGCGCTTAACGTGGCGTCCCACGAATTATCAGCACAGGTAGTCGTACCACCGATCAATTTTACATGTGAGCTATGAGCTTGCAAACAAAGAAACAGTCCGTTTGGGTGCCGGGGTATGTGTGTGGCTACACCCGCTTGAAGTTTGTAGTGGCTTGATATCTTTTTTCCCAGGACAATACCGGACTTTCGTTTCTTTACAAAATATATTCGGATATTGTTGCAAGTTGAGTAAAGATGCGCAGATAGTGAACTGCGGTTTTTCTTCCTTTTGTAGAGACTTGTGTACACCAGACGTGTTTGTGCGTTTAACTTGGATATATCAGTGCTGTGAGGAATACCATTTAAAAATATTTTAAAACAGGGTTTTCCATTAAGGAATCCTCATAGAAATATTATAAAATATTATAAAATATTCCCATAAAATATAGAGTGGTGTTCATATATTGTCACTATATATATATGGGAACCTAATATTGGAAACCAAATAAATAAATCCATTGGGTTGCATTCCATGTTGTATAAGGGAATCATATGGTTAAAACATGGTATTGGTAGTAGATTGCACCATATGTAGGCAGGTGTTGAATGTTAGTAAGTAGTAGTTTTTGCAGAGTGGTTATTTTTGCAAAATATAGGCATATACACATATATTACTCTTTGCTAGTGTACATGCTCATATCGGGCTCATATACGTTCAATACACTATCAATGTACTAGAGGTTTGCATGTTTCAAACACTCAGAGAGGTTTCCTTAAAACGTGTCTTAAAACAGTCAGGTGTGTATATGCTCCTGCGGTTTTAAACTAACCTACCAATTTGGACTATGTTCAATATAATCTGAGACAATTTTTATCCCTACTTCATTTTATATGTACCCTTTGGAGAATATAGACATATATAGTATATATTGTATATTGTTTTTGAAAAAAAATATCAAAATTTTAAATTCTTTTTTAAAAAATAAATAAATAAAATTGATAAAATAAAAACTATATATCAACACAGTTTTAACTCTTTCTTTATTTTCGAAATATGATGCATTTGTAGAAGGTGAATTTACGTATAAGATCAGGTCATTCATATTGGATTAAAAAGGTAGGGAATGGGGCTTATTCTCAATCATTATATTTTTACAAGAACCCAAATATCTCCATTTCTGCGTTTAACTCTTGTGGAAGGAGGGAATTAAATTCAAAAATCTTTCTAGATTCCATCCTAGACATTTTGCCTATATGGTCACCTCCTCTCCAGTGAACATTTACTTTTTCCAAGGCTGCAAACCTCATTCCTTTTGGGTCCGGATTGTGTGATATCTTGAAGTGAAGTGACAGGGCATGTTTATCGTATCCCTTTCTGATATTAGCAATGTGCTCAGCTATGCGTTTTTTCAAAGTTCTTTTTGTTCTGCCCACGTATTGTTTCATACATGGGCATTGTATGATATAAATAACGCTTTCTGTGCTACATGTTAGGAATTCCCTAATTTTGTGTGTATGATTATTACTAGTCGATTTCACTTCAATGTTTTTTTTAGGGAATGTAGTAAATTTGCATCCCATACAGGACCCACATCTATAAAAACCTGACATGCCCACCCAATTTTGGATAGTTGGTATTTTTGGAGACTTATTATTAATTGTGGGGGCAACCAATAAGCCCAAATTTGGAGCCTTAGTAAAGGTAATGTAGGGTTTACTGGGCAATGTATGTCCAATTAGTCTATCTTTAGTAATATGGTGCCAATGCTTATTAATTATGTATCTAATCTTTTTGTATTGGGCATTAAATGGCAATATTACTCTAACTATTTCTTGAGTATTAGATTTTGGGGTTTACGATTTCTCCAAGAAGAAAGTATCTCGATCGAGTTTGCGTACTGCTTCTAATGAAGATTCTAATAATTCTCGTGGGTATTTTTTCTCTAGGAGTTGATCTTTTAGATCAATTGCTTCTTCTTCGAATTTGTCTTGTAATGAGCAGTTCCTTTTAATACGTCTGAATTGTCCTGACGGTATATTCAAAAGCCATTGCGGCAAATGGCAGCTACTATATAGTATGTGACTATTCTTAGATGTAGGTTTATGATAGGTACTGCATATTAATTGTTGGCCTTCTATATTAATTTGCAGGTCCAAAAATTCAATGGAGGTCATACTTGTGGTTGCTGAAAAACGTAAATTCAAGATATTGTCAGTGATATCCTTCAAAAATGAATCAAGGGAAACCTGATCTTTATTCCATATGAACAGAACATCGTCTATATAACGATCCCAGAGCACCAGGTCTGTCCCCAGCTTTGGGGCAATGATGTCCTGCTCCCACTGAGCCATAAATAAATTGGCGTAGCTGGGGGCAAACCTGGTGCCCATGGCCGTACCCTGTGTTTGCACATAGAAGTCTGTGTCAAACGAAAAATAATTATGATTTAGAATAAATCGTACTATCTCAACTAGGTATTCTATTTGTTGAGTGGGTAATTCGCCATCTTTTAATAGTTGTTCCTTCATAGCAAGTTATGCTTGAAAAAATATCATATGAAAAATCCTATTAGTGCAGAAATGCCAATAGCTAGTAAACAAATATATGTACATACTAACCTGAAAAATAAATCTAGAAAATATCCTAGACAGGAAATAAGCCACGAAATGGCCACCTTTAGGCAATCAGTGGAATGCGATATAAGGAAAATAAAAGAAATAAAAAATGCGAGCAATAATAACCTATCTCAACAAGAAATTAATGCAGTAAAACAACTACAGAAGGATAATAATATAGTGATACGCCCTGCAGACAAAGGCGGAGCTATCGTTATTCTAGATGCAGACCATTATAATAAAGAATGCAGGAGGCAATTGTCTGACGTTAATACATATAAAAAATTAAAATCAGAACCCACAAAGGATTACCACATAGAACTAACCAATCTGTGTAATAAAGGACTGCAGCAGAATATTTTAACAGAAGAGGAATACAAATTCATATTAAATACGCAACAAAAATTGCCAGTGTTCTACTGCATTCCAAAATTGCATAAAAACCAGACAGATCCACCAGGACGACCCATTATATCGGGAATTAATTCACTAACTGTGAATCTGTCACAATATGTCGACAGACTATTACAACCTGTAGTGAAAAAGATTAGATCGTATATTAAAGATACAACCCAGGTAATTAAAAAGATAGAAAAAATAAAATGGGATCCAAATTGGATTATTGGTACATTAGATGTACAGTCCTTGTACACGGTAATCCATCATGATCAGGGAATACAGGCTATGAAGGAACAACTATTAAAAGATGGCGAATTACCCACTCAACAAATAGAATACCTAGTTGAGATAGTACGATTTATTCTAAATCATAATTATTTTTCGTTTGACACAGACTTCTATGTGCAAACACAGGGTACGGCCATGGGCACCAGGTTTGCCCCCAGCTACGCCAATTTATTTATGGCTCAGTGGGAGCAGGACATCATTGCCCCAAAGCTGGGGACAGACCTGGTGCTCTGGGATCGTTATATAGACGATGTTCTGTTCATATGGAATAAAGATCAGGTTTCCCTTGATTCATTTTTGAAGGATATCACTGACAATATCTTGAATTTACGTTTTTCAGCAACCACAAGTATGACCTCCATTGAATTTTTGGACCTGCAAATTAATATAGAAGGCCAACAATTAATATGCAGTACCTATCATAAACCTACATCTAAGAATAGTCACATACTATATAGTAGCTGCCATTTGCCGCAATGGCTTTTGAATATACCGTCAGGACAATTCAGACGTATTAAAAGGAACTGCTCATTACAAGACAAATTCGAAGAAGAAGCAATTGATCTAAAAGATCAACTCCTAGAGAAAAAATACCCACGAGAATTATTAGAATCTTCATTAGAAGCAGTACGCAAACTCGATCGAGATACTTTCTTCTTGGAGAAATCGGAAACCCCAAAATCTAATACTCAAGAAATAGTTAGAGTAATATTGCCATTTAATGCCCAATACAAAAAGATTAGATACATAATTAATAAGCATTGGCACCATATTACTAAAGATAGACTAATTGGACATACATTGCCCAGTAAACCCTACATTACCTTTACTAAGGCTCCAAATTTGGGCTTATTGGTTGCCCCCACAATTAATAATAAGTCTCCAAAAATACCAACTATCCAAAATTGGGTGGGCATGTCAGGTTTTTATAGATGTGGGTCCTGTATGGGATGCAAATTTACTACATTCCCTAAAAAAACCATTGAAGTGAAATCGACTAGTAATAATCATACACACAAAATTAGGGAATTCCTAACATGTAGCACAGAAAGCGTTATTTATATCATACAATGCCCATGTATGAAACAATACGTGGGCAGAACAAAAAGAACTTTGAAAAAACGCATAGCTGAGCACATTGCTAATATCAGAAAGGGATACGATAAACATGCCCTGTCACTTCACTTCAAGATATCACACAATCAGGACCCAAAAGGAATGAGGTTTGCAGCCTTGGAAAAAGTAAATGTTCACTGGAGAGGAGGTGACCATATAGGCAAAATGTCTAGGATGGAATCTAGAAAGATTTTTGAATTTAATTCCCTCCTTCCACAAGGGTTAAACGCAGAAATTGAGATATTTGGGTTCTTGTAAAAATAGGATGATTGAGAATAAGCCCCATTCCCTACCTTTTTAATCCAATATGAATGACCTGATCTTATACGTAAATTCACCTTCTACAAATGCATCATATTTCGAAAATAAAGAAAGAGTTAAAACTGTGTTGATATATAGTTTTTATTTTATCAATTTTATTTATTTATTTTTTAAAAAAGAATTTAAAATTTTGATATTTTTTTCAAAAACAATATACAATATATACTATATATGTCTATATTCTCCAAAGGGTACATATAAAATGAAGTAGGGATAAAAATTGTCTCAGATTATATTGAACATAGTCCAAATTGGTAGGTTAGTTTAAAACCGCAGGAGCATATACACACCTGACTGTTTTAAGACACGTTTTAAGGAAACCTCTCTGAGTGTTTGAAACATGCAAACCTCTAGTACATTGATAGTGTATTGAACGTATATGAGCCCGATATGAGCATGTACACTAGCAAAGAGTAATATATGTGTATATGCCTATATTTTGCAAAAATAACCACTCTTCAAAAACTACTACTTACTAACACTCAACACCTGCCTACATATGGTGCAATCTACTACCAATACCATGTTTTAACCATATGATTCCCTTATACAACATGGAATGCAACCCAATGGATTTATTTATTTGGTTTCCAATATTAGGTTCCCATATATATATAGTGACAATATATGAACACCACTCTATATTTTATGGGAATATTTTATAATATTTTATAAGATTTCTATGAGGATTCCTTAATGGAAAACCCTGTTTTAAAATATTTTTAAATGGTATTCCTCACAGCACTGATATATCCAAGTTAAACGCACAAAAAAAACGCAATAAAAATTAAAATGTATAAATAGTGTTTAAATATATGGATATATAAGATGTTGTTAGATATTGAAGATATTATTATTATTATTATATATTTTTAATAATGGAACTATACGACCAGACTATTTAGGAATATAGGATACACAAAGCCGCAATTTATTGATACAAGACCTGTCTAAATATCATAGGTTTAGTAATTATTGTCATCTAATTATACTTTTATATTATAGAATTTGTTATATTATAGAACATTTTATGTAGGTATTTATATATAAAAATACTGCCAGCAAGGGGTTAAATGATCGGCTAAGCCGAATCCAAGCTTCCAGGTGTTTTCACTAAATGATGTCACAGCCCTAAATGGGTAAAGGAATTCAGCCCTATAAAAATAGCCATTCAATAGATGAGACTTGACCACTGAGGAAGGAGTCGTGTTAACTCTGAAACGCGTCTGGTGTACACAAGTCTCTACAAAAGGAAGAAAAACCGCAGTTCACTATCTGCGCATCTTTACTCAACTTGCAACAATATCCGAATATATTTTGTAAAGAAACGAAAGTCCGGTATTGTCCTGGGAAAAAAGATATCAAGCCACTACAAACTTCAAGCGGGTGTAGCCACACACATACCCCGGCACCCAAACGGACTGTTTCTTTGTTTGCAAGCTCATAGCTCACATGTAAAATTGATCGGTGGTACGACTACCTGTGCTGATAATTCGTGGGACGCCACGTTAAGCGCAAAAATCTGAACACTTTACTGCTTCCAAACAGTGAGTAATTTATCCTTATATTATCACAGTGCACTAGCCAAACACCTTTTGAGCTATAACTGTGAAAGATCATATGCAAGGAATTGCAAAGGACAATATTTCTATCTCAGCAAATTCCTATATTGAAAATATCGCTGATAAACTGCGGATTAACACAGAGACTGCATTCACTATCATTTTATAAACTGAGACTCGGTAGTATTGAAATAGACATTATATCCACTACTCAAATCTCAGATTGAAGTACACATTAACCCTTGGCATGGCTATATTTTAAGCATGTATTTTATGATTTTAGAGCGATAAGGTACCATATTCAGCATATTATATCAAACTGTATTTAATAAATTTTTAAATATTAATACTAAACATTGATTAGCGTTTGGTGTGAATCAGATGTAGGTGTGCCCCTCTTACACATTTGCATATACATGAAGGGTTGCAATTTACATTGGTTTGTGACATGTATAGGGTGAGCTTCCTTGATACTATGGTGATTAAGGACGAAAGTGGTATTCTGTCAACCGATCTTTTCAGAAAGGATACAGATAGGAAAAGTATTCTTCACTTCTCAAGTGCTCATCCACCAGCATTGAAGAGGGCCATTCCAAAATCCCAATATCAGTGTGTACAAAGAATTGTCTCTGACCCAGATTTACAATTTACCAGGATTAACGAGATGACCAATAGATTCAAGGAGAGGGGTTACCCTCCTTTTATTCTGAGTAAAACTAGGAGGGAACTTGATAATCCTGATAATATTGTGGCAATAAAATTGTCTAGAGTGGCACTGGTACACAAATTTCATCAGTATAATCTTAGGATGGATAATATCATACGTAGACATTGGCATATACTGGGGAAGGCATACCCTATGATTGAAGAATTCAAGAATCCACCTTTGATATGTAATTAAAGGAATCCTAGTTACAGGGATAAACTGGTGCACTCTGACATTGGGAGTACAAAAATGGCATTGAAACAAATGGTGTTGGCAACTCAACGTAAGGGCACTTTTCCATGTCTGCACTGTTTGCAGTGCTCCCACATAATTAAAGGTTCTACATTTTATCATCCACATAGTGGGCGGTCCTTCCCAATTGAAGTTTTTTTCACTTGTGAATCCACTAATGGGATTTATTTGATAAAATGGTTTGCTATACATTGGGGAGACAACACAAACAATTAGGGACCGTATTGGGAAGCATAAATCTACAATTAGAACTAAAAATTTGATGTTACCCATTCTGTTTCATTTTGATCGGTGCAAACATAGCATAGCCCAGCTTAGGTTCCAGGTATTGGAACAGGTTAAAAGACCTAGGAGGGGTGGAGACATGAAAAAACTGTTATTATGTAGAGAGGCCTACTGGATCCATATGTTTGGATACTCTGCATCCAAGGGGCCACAACAGGGATTATGAGATTATGCATATCTGATTTACTTATATATATATTTTTTTTCAGACTTCTAATATCCATTGAGGGATCATACACCTGAAAATATGGCCTGTTATGTTCAATTGAGATATTTTGTAACATGGGTTCTGCCTGTTCGCTTCTGATATATTGTTGTTTGACATTGCTTAAGTTTGTGACACCTTTGGTCCCTCCCACTAGGCTGGGTGGGTGACGTCATTATGGGCGGTATTATCTCTCTATATATACCTGCTTATTTAAGTATACCTTCACCTGTTGAAAAAGGCATGCTTGCCGAAACGCGTCCTGGTTGTAGGACACCTTTGATTTGATGGAATAAAACATCACGATTATACAAGACACGACTGCTGGGATTTCTTTTAAATTACAGGAGATGTCCCTGGATGTAAGAGGTATGTGGTCAAGTATTGGTGGGGGGGTTGGTGGTGTCAGAGAAAGGACCTGCCCGGGGTGCCAAACACCCTAGGCACGCCACTGCATATATCAATCTGCTCAGCTCCTCCTGCCCTATAACCTGCTGCCTGCAGACTGCACTGCATTTCAAGGTAACAGATCCTCCTTAAATCTGCCACTGAGTGACATCACCAGAGTGAGCTAGTCATCATGACCACCCAACATGGCCCGAGGCAGACAGCAGGGTGCCGTGACTGGGAAAAAAGTTGTTCATTTGAAGTTCCAGCAACAGGACACCCTACTGAAACAGTTCACTGAGGAAGCCTTCTTACAAACCGATTGTGGAAAGTAGACACCACTGGTGTGATTGTCTGCAAGATGTAGGCAATTATATTTAGGCTAGTATTATTTTTTTCTGGCCTTCGTTCAGCTAAGGCTACTTTCACACTAGCGGCAAGGAACTCCGGCATGCTGTTCCGGCAAGTGAACAGCGTGTCGGATCCGTGCTGCCGCTAGTACACGCATGCCCCCAGTCTACCGATCCGGCGCCATTGACTATAATGGGGGCGGGCCGGAGTTCTGGCGGCAGCACGGCAAACATGCCGAGAGGCGGCTGGAATAAAACTACGACATGTCCGGGGGCACGCGTGCAGTAGCAGCAGCATGGATCCGACACGCTGTTCACCCGCCGGAACAGCCTGCCGCAGTTCCTTGCCGCTAGTGTGAAACTAGCCTAAGAGTACAGAACCTATGTATTTTGGACACTGGTACAATGGCACCATTTTAACACTAGTTGTATTTGCCTGGAAGGTGACAAAATCTATTGAGAATCAGTACCTGAAACCTTCACATCCTTAACAAATACCTTCTAAAGATTAGCTCTTAATATAGTCAAATACAGAAAGACAGTTTTATTGCATGCCACCCGCTTACTGGGTATTATTTTTTTAAAGCATTTGTAAAACATATTAATCTCACACAGGTGGTTTATGCTGTACATTACACAGACTTAATGTAGCCTATAAAATATACAATATAAGGCTGTCATCTCACCAGCAGATGGCTGCCAAATGCCAACATTTTCATTAGAATGGGAAGAAACAGAATCAGAACTGAGAAATGTTACAAGCTGTCCGAACAGATTCCTCTATTGTCATCATCTGCCTTACCAGCATTGGTCAGAATTAAAGGGAGTCTGTCACTTAATTTTCACCAATATAAGTAAGAGCACTGCCCCATAGAAGATTGCAAACGCTTCCCAAGCATACCTGTGTGTACTTTGTGTCTGTATTCCATGTCCAGAAAAAGCACTTTTAGGGCTCATGCACACGAACGTATGCTCTCCGAGACATATGTCCTGGATCGGCATACATCGTGCGTATGGGAGCGCATAGCATCATAGGTTACTATGATACTATGGGCATTGGGCCGCCTGCGTGACTACTGTCCTGCAATCATATGATCATATGAGTGCAGGACAATAGCCCTGCGGGCGGCCCGATGCGCACAGTATCATAGTAACCTATGATGCTATACGCTCCCGTGCGCACAATGTATGCCGCTCTGGGACATATTGCCAGCTCACGGACCTGTGGATATAATGCTGTGATTCTGGTATCATATTTCTAGTGGCTACCAATCCTAAGATATGAGCAACTAAAGGAGACCTCCCCTCTTCAGTCTGGTTTGCTGTGGGCACTTGCAGCAGCAGAGCTGGGCACTTGCTGGGAGCTGTTTTCCAACAGAATAAGGCCTCTTTCAGACGGGCGATATTTCAGCACGGGTGCGATGCGTGAGGTAAACGCATTGCGCCCGCACTGAATCCGGACCCATTCATTTCTATGGGGCTGTGCACACGAGCGTTGATTTTCACGCATCACTTGTGCGTTGCGTGAAAATCGCAGCATGTTCTATATTCTGCGTTTTCCACGCAACGCAGGCCCCATAGAAGTGAATGGGGCTGCGTGAAAATAGCAAGCATCCGCAAGCAAGTGCGGATGCAGTGCGATTTTCACGCATGGTTGCTAGGAGACGATCGGGATGGAGACCTGATCTTTATTATTTTCCCTTATAACATGGTTATAAGGGAAAATAATTGCATTCTTAATACAGAATGCATAGTACAATAGGGCTGGAGGGGTTAAAAAAATATATATATAATTTAACTCACCTTAATCCACTTGTTCACGCAACCTGGCTTCTCTTCTGTCTTCATCTTTGCTGTGCACAGGAAAAGGACCTGTGGTGGCGTCACTGCTCTCATCACATGGTTCATCACATGATCCATCACCATGGTAAAAAAAGATCATGTGATGGACCATGTGATGAGCGCAGTGACGTCATCAAAGTTCCTATTCCTCAAAGAAGAAGACAGAAGAGAAGCCGGGCTGTGCGAACAAGTGGATTAAGGGGAGTTAAATAATATTTTTATTATTTTTTAACCCCTCCAGCCCTATTGTACTATGCATTATGTATTAAGAATACTATTATTTTCCCTTATAGCCATGTGATAAGGAAAAATAATACAATCTACACGACACCTAACCCAAACCCGAACTTCTGTGAAGAAGTTCGGGTTTGGGTACCAAACATGCAGATTTTTCTCACGCGTGTGCAAAACGCATTACAATGTTTTGCACTCGCGCAGAAAAATTGCAAATAGGTGACAGACTCCCTTTAAGGACTGTTCCGTTTTTTGCGGTCCTCAAACCGAGGATCCGCAAAAAACAGAAGCCGCCCGTGTGCCTTCCACAATTTGCGGAACTGAACGGGCGGCCCATTGTAGAAATGCCTATTCTTGTCCGCAGCCCCATTGAAGTGAATGGGTCCGCACCCGAGGCGCAAAAACTGCGGCTCGGATGCGGACCAGAACTACGGTCGTGTGCATGAGGCCAAATGGTGAGGTTATGTCATATATATGGGCTGATGCACACGAATGTGCCGTTTTTTGCGGTCTGCAAATTGCGGATCCGTAAAAAACGGATGCCACCCGTGTGCCTTCCGCAATTTGTGGAACGGAACAGGAGGTCCATTATAGAAATGCCTATTCTTGTCCACAAAACGGACAAGAATAGGACATGCCTCATAATTTTTGCGGGCCACAGAACGGAGCAACGGATGCGGACAGCACACAGAAATGAATGATTCCGTATATGGACCGTATACGGAATCAAAATACGGCCTGTATCCGGAACGCAAAAAACCTTTGTGTGCATGAGCCCTAAGGCTAAATTTAGATCCAAACCTCACCGAGATAGCAGATCCCTTTCTGGATTGGTTTAGTTTAATTCATTCTATTTCTAAGGCCTCATGCACACGACCGTTGTGTGCATCCGCATCCGTTCCGTCATTTTTCACAGTTTAGCGGAGGTCCCATTCATTTCTATGGAGCTGTGAACAAAACTGATAGTCCTCCGTTTTTTCTACGCGTCCGTGATTCCAGTCCGTCAAAAAAATATAACCTGTCTTATTCTTGTCAGTGGAAAACGGAGGACGGACCCATTCAAGTCAATGGGTCCGTAAAAAAAAAACGGATGCACAACTGGTATGTCATCCGTGTCCGTTTTTTTCTACAAGACCTTGGTGCAATAAAATTACACTTTTCATTAACCTTCCATTTTTTCCCCTGTCAGCCAAAAAAAAGGAAGAAACAAGGAAACACAACTGAAGCAAAATCGGACACGGACCACTGAAGCCAAATCACTGACAGTGAAAAAACACTGTCGTGTGCATGAGGCCTAATATATATTTTTTACAGCAAAGACAAACACACAGAAAAACGTAATGACATTAATTACAAAAATTAGTTAGGCTACATGCACACGAAAGTGAAAAAATTGCCATTTTGCATCAGTGTTTGCATCCATTTTCTGTCCGTGTGTCCGTTTTAATGTCCGTTTTGCATCAGTTTTTCATGTCTGTTAAAAACGGACATGAAAAATTTATGAATTTGATTGGCAGTTATTTCTAGACCCATTCTTCTGAGAACACCCATAGGATGGTAGGCCCCCAGCTAAAATAATGTCCCCCATAGTGTAGGAATCTTAGTTTTTTTTCTGCCACCAGCTTTATTAATGCCCCCATGTAGGCCCCCTGGTAAAATAATGTTCCCCATAGTGTAGGATTTTTTTTTTTACTGCCCCCAGCTTTAACTCCAGTCTAAGCGCTGCACGGGTCCCCCTCACATGAGAGCCCTGCTCTAACAGCGCGGACCAGCTCGAGTGCCGATCCGGGATGTTTAACACTTTATGGCGCCCGCTGCATGTAAAGTGCTGACAGAGGGAGCGGACTCTCTCTGTCTCCCATTGGCACCCCGCAAATGCGATCGCGGGGTGCCGATGTGTTCAAGGCTGCCTGGGTTCTGATGTAGGCCCCAGACCAGCCTTCAGTAATTTCCAGCAGGCTGTGCCTCTCTGGCGCAGCCTGCTGTTCAATGTCAGAATAGAATTGCCATTAAAATGCAATGCACTATACAGCATTACATTTTACAGTGAAAGTGCATTGCATTTTAAAAGGAATCAAAAAGCTGTCTGTTATAGTCCCCTTGAGGGACTAATAAGTGGTAAAAAAAAAACGTAAAAAAAAAAGCTTTTTTTTTCCATTGAAAATACGCTTTTCAATGAAAAAAAATTGCAAAAAAAAAATCTTCCCATTCCCAATATGTTTGGTATTCCTGTGTCCGTAACGACCCGGACTACATAAATATCACATAAAGTATCTCCTACAGTGAACGTCGTAAAAAAAAAAAAAAAAAAAAGACAGAATAGCTAATTTATTCCTAGTTGCCACCAAAAAAAACATAATAACAAGCGATAAAAAAGCGGCATTTTCTCCAAAATGATACGAATTAAAAATACAAGTTCTCCCAAAAATCAAGCCATCACACAACTACATATAAAGAATAAAACAGTTATGGGTCTTGGGAAGTGTCAATGCAAAAACATTTTTTTCTTTAAAAAAAAAAGGTGTTTTATTGCAAAAAAAGTAGTAAAACTTAAAAACAACTATATGTATTTCGTATCACTGCAATCGCACTGACCCAGAGAATGAAGATATTATGTTATTTATACTGAAAAATGAACACCGTAAAATTTAAATTGTAAAAACGCAGTGGCAGTATTGCTGTTTTTACTATCTCCCTCCCAGAAAGAGTTATTAAAAGTTAATCAGAAAGTTATGTGTACTCCAAAATGGTGCCATTAAAAACTACAACTTGTCCTTCAAAAAAGCTATATAGATGGAAAAACAAAAAAGTTATAGCTCTTGGAACGCGATGATAAAAAAAGGAAGAAAAACGCTTGGTTAGTAAGGCCCAAAACAGGCTGGTCACCAAGCGGTTAATAATGCCCCCTATTTTGGCCTCATGGTGTAAATATTTTTTTTTATAGTGCCCCAGGTTTAATAATGCCCCCATGTAGGCCCCCAGCTAAAATAATGTTCCCATAGTGTAGCAATTTTATTTTTACTGTCCCCAGATTTAATAATGTCTCCCATGTAGGCCCGCTGATAAAATGTCACCCATAGTGTATGTTTTCTTTTTTTCTTTTTACCACCCCCATCTTTAATAATGCCCCCAATGTAGGGCCCCATCTTAAATAATTTCCCACATAGTTTAAATAATGCCCCAATAATGGCCCACCGCAGTTTTTTTTTTTTTTTTATTTAACAAAAAAAACCTCACCTTATCCACTTTCTCGTGCTGCAGCAGTCTTTTCTCTCTTAACTGAACAGGACCTGCCAAAGAACCTGCGATGTGCGCGATGACGTCACTGAGCGCTTTCATGAGGTTACGTCACCAAGCATATCACAGGTCTTTCGGCAGGTCCTGCTCAATGAAGAGAGGAGAGACTGCCACAGCGTGAACTAGTGGATGAGGTGAGTTTTTTTTAACCCCTAAATGGCCATATAGATAAAATGTACCCGTTTTTAACAGTCGTTAGACGGGTGCACTCCTGTCAATCGTCCGTTAAAAACAGTCCCATTGATTTCAATGGGGTCCGTATGGCCGTGGAAACAGACAAAGATAGGACATGTCCTATTTTTGGACGGACGCTATTCACTGGCCGTTAAACGAATGGCCATATGAATAGACCCCTAGACTTTCATTGGAGCTAAAAGTGGCCGTGTGACGGCCGTTACTTAACCGCCTCCGGACCGCCGAACGCAGGGACGCGTCCTGGAGGCAGTCAATTCATTCCTCCTGGACACATATACGCGTCCTCTTGCGAGACGCGAGATTTCGGTCAGAGCCGGCCCGCGCATGCGCATCGCGGGCCGGCAAAAGTTCAAGGAGTATTTCGTCAGCAACCTGCCAGCCAATGATCGTTGCTGGCAGGTTGCTGATTTTTTTAAAATCGACCCACAAGCCATCTAACACCTTATATTTATAAATATAAGGTGTTAAATGGCTTCTCTGCTCCTCTGCTGGTCCTTTTGGTCGGTTGGTTCCAGCAGAGGAGCAGACATCACAGTGAGTACCCACCAACACCACACTTAGCCCCAGATCACCCCCCATCACCCCAATTAACCCCTTGATCGCCCCCTGTCAATCACCTATTGAAAGGGAAAAAAGTGATCAGTGTAAACTGTCACTTTTTTTTTCACTGGTATTGACTGATAGTTTTAGGATAGTTTAGGCCCCTTGGTTAGGTAGTTAGCGTCGGTTAGCGCCCAGCCCACCGCACCGCAGTCACTTATTCGCTGATTAGCGTATCGCTAATCAGCATTTGTACTTTTATAGTATCTGTAAGTGATCAAAACTGATCACAGTCAGATCTATAATTGTATTAGTGTCACCTTAGCTCGCCCTCCACCCAAAACGCAGTGTTTGCCCGATCAGGCCTGATCGGTCGCCCACACGTGCGTTCCCCCACGCCCGCCCCACCGCAGTGACAAAAAATTATTATTTTTTTGATCACTGCACAATCACTTTACAAGCGTTGCGGCGATAAAAAAAAATCAGTTTTGATATTTTTTATCAATCGCAGCGGCCTCCGGTACTTCGCTAGCCTCCCATTTGTAAGACAGGCTTGCTTTTTTTCTTGGGTAGTCTCAGGGAATACCCCTAAATTTAGTAGCCCAAATGTCAAACAGGGGGTATTCTTCTGAAGAGGCCTACAGGATTCTGACCCAGTCGGATGAGGAATGGGAACCCTCATCTGATGAATCTAGCGGGTGGGAATATGAACCTGTAGAAAGCAGTGGCAGTCTGACCCAAAGTTCGGACGAGGAGGTTGAGGTCCCTGATAGCACCAGGCATATCCGGCCCCGTGTCGCTAGACCACAGGTTGTGCAGGATCCGTTTAAAGGGCAGCAGAGTGGGGCTGGCGCTGTCGGATTACGTGGTGAGGCATACACCAGCAGCGCAGCCCATCCTGGACCTAGTACCAGCACTGCCGTACAACATGGTGAAGTGGCGAGCACCAGAAGGGCAGTTGAAGCTGGTACGGTGGCACGTACAGTAGTTACCCCGTCTCAGCCACCGCACAGACAGGCCCGTAGAGCCCCTAGAGTCCCTGAGGTGCTGGCAAACCCTGATTGGCAGTCCCCAACTTCAGCCGCACCTGTAGTTCCCCCTTTCACCGCCCAGTCTGGAGTTCGGGTTGAGACAGCTCAGATCGGTTCGGCACTGGGATTTTTTGAGCTGTTCTTGACTGCGGAGCTCTTGAACTTAGTCGTGGCAGAAACAAATCGGTATGCCACTCAATTTATAGCCGCCAACCCGGGAAGCTTTTATACCCAGCCTTTCCGGTGGAAACCAGTCCAAGTTTCTGAATTTAAAACTTTTCTGGGCCTTCTCCTGAACATGGGTCTAACCAAAAAGCATGAATTGCGGTCATATTGGTCCACGAACCCAATTCATCACATGCGCATGTTCTCTGCTGCTATGTCCAAGACACGTTTTGAGACCATCCTGCTTTTCCTGCACTTTAGCGACAACAGCCACTCCCGTCCCAGAGGCCACCCAGCTTTTGACCGGCTCCACAAAATTCGGCCCCTCATAGACCACTTCAACCAGAATTTGCAGATTTGTATACCCCTGAGCAAAACATCTGCGTAGACGAGTCCCTTATACATTTTACCGGGCGCCTTGGCTTCAAACAATACATCCCAAGCAAGCGCGCCCGGTATGGGGTCAAATTGTATAAGCTCTGTGAAAGGGCCACAGGCTATACCCACAAATTTCGGATCTATGAGGGAAAAGATCAGACCCTGGAGCCGGTTGGTTGCCCTGACTACCTGGGGAGCAGTGGGAAGACAGTCTGGGACTTGGTGTCACCCTTATTTGGCAAGGGGTACCATCTTTATGTGGACAATTTTTACACAAGTGTGCCCCTCTTCAGGCATTTGTTCCTAGAACAGATTGGCTGCTGGGGCACCGTGCGACCTAGTCGCCGGGGCTTCCCCCAACGGCTCGTTACCACCCGTCTTGCAAGGGGGGAGAGGGCTTCCTTGTGTAACGAAGAACTGCTCGCGGTGAAATGGAGAGACAAGCGTGACGTTTACATGCTCTCCTCCATTCACGCAGACACGACAATACAAATTGAACGGGCAACCAGTGTCATTGAAAAGCCCCTCTCAGTCCACGACTATAATGCGCTCATGGGAGGGGTGGACTTCAATGACCAGATGTTGGCTCCCTATTTAGTTTCCCGACGCACCAGACGCTGGTATAAGAAGGTGTCTGTATATTTGATTCAATTGGCTGCATATAATAGTTTTGTTCTCTACAGTAAGGCTGGGAGAACAGGATCCTTCCTCAAATTTCAGGAAGAGATCATCGATAACCTCCTGTATCCAGGAGGTTCCGTGGCCCCAACCACCAGTGCAGTGAGCCGTCTACACGAGCGACATTTCCCCAATGTCGTTGCTGGTACCTCAACCCAACCGCCACCCCGAAAAAAATGTTGTGTCTGTAGCAGGAGTGGAATAAGGCGTGACACCCGCTATTTCTGTCCTGACTGCCCTTACCACCCTGCCCTATGCTTAGGGGAGTGTTTCCGGAAGTACCACACACAGGTACACTTAGCATAGGGATTGCATCTCACAGGACAGGCACACAGGGCTATTAGGGCCCTTTTACTCACAGCTGCTGCAAACCTCTCCTTTCACCTGGGATAAAGTGCATAATTTACTTCGCCACATCTTTGGGCGATTTGCGCTTTGCACATTGTCCCATGGGGAAGGAGAGGTTTGTCCTATAAAGGTAAAAAAAAAAAAAAAAAAACACCGGTAAGCAAAAAAGTTAACGTTCAGTTCAAAAAGTTAAATAAAGTTTATATGTTCTGTTCAAAAGTTATTATAAAGTTAATAAATTTATTGCGTTGCGGCCTGGTTTTTTCTTTTTTGTTTTGTTTTTTTTACCTTCCAGGTGGACCAACCGATCGACTAGCTGCAGCACTGATGTGCATTCTGACAGAAGCATTGCGCTGCTGTCAGATTACACAAAAGTCAGTGTATGCGGCGCTGCAAGACGAGATTTCTCCTCTGCAGTAAAAGATACGTTTGCCGAGGCATATGAGCTGAGGAGGCGGCGGTGTTCATATGCTTTGGCAAACACTTTGTATATAAAAAAATATATAAAAATCCCGGCAATGATTTATTCATTCACATTGATTGATGTGAATGGAGAAATCTGGTTTGCCAGGGCATACGGGCTAAGTGGGTATAGATGTTGGGCGGAGCTCCTATGTCCTGGCAGACGCCTTTCCCCTCCTTTTTTTTTTTTGGGCAGAGATTTTTTCATCCACATTGATCGATGCGAATGAAGAAATCTGTGCAGTTCATTTTTTCTTTCAGCCCAGAGGCTGAACGGAAAAAAAAATCTCATTACCCGTATGCTCAATATAAGGAGAATAGCAGAAACTCCTAATGCTGGCCATACATGTAATGATTGCGGAGACCCTCAAATGCCAGAGCAGTACAAACACCCCACAAATGACCCCATTTTGGAAAGAAGACACCCCAAGGTATTCACTGAGGGGCATATTGAGTCCATGAAAGATTTAAATTTTTGTCCCAAGTTAGCGGAAAGGGAGACTTTGTGAGAAAAAAAATAAATCAATTTCCGCTAACTTGTGGCAAAAAAAAAAAATTTCGATGAACTCGCCATACCCCTCATTGAATACCTTCGGGTGTCTTCTTTCCAAAATGGAGTCACATGTGGGGTATTTATACTGCCCTGGCATTTTAGGGGCCCTAAATCGTGAGAAGAAGTCTGGGATCCAAATGTCTAAAAATGCCTTCCTAAAAGGAATGTGGGCCCCTTTGCGCATCTAGGCTGCAAAAAAGTGTCACACATCTGGTATTGCCGTACTCAGGAGAAGTTGGGGAATGAGTTTTGGGGTGTCATTTTACATATACCCATGCTGGGTGAGAGAAATATCTCGGTCAAATGCCAACTTTGTATAAAAAAATGGGAAAAGTTGTCTTTTGCCGAGATATTTATCTCACCCAGCATGGGTATATGTAAAATGACACCCCAAAACACATTGCCCAACTTCTCCTGAGTACGGCAATACCAGATGTGTGACACTTTTTGCAGCCTAGGTGGGCAAAGGGGCCCCTCATTCCAAAGAGCACCTTTAGGATTTCACAGGTCATTTTTTACACATTTTGATTTCAAACTACTTACCACACATTAGGGCCCCTAGAATGCCAGGGCAGTATAACTACCCCACAAGTGACCCCATTTTGGAAAGAAGACACCCCAAGGTATTCCGTGAGGGGCATGGCGAGTTCCTAGAATTTTTTATTTTTTGTCACAAGTTAGTGGAAAATGATGATTTTTTATTTTTTTTTCTTACAAAGTCTCATATTCCACTAACTTGTGACAAAAAATAAAAACTTCCATGAACTCACTATTCCCATCACGAAATACCTTGGGATGTCTTCTTTCCAAAATGTGGTCACTTGTGGGGTAGTTATACTGCCCTGGCATTCTAGGGGCCCTAATGTGTGGTAAGTAGTTTGAAATCAAAATCTGTAAAAAATGACCTGTGAAATCCTAAAGGTGCTCTTTGGAATGTGGGCCCCTTTGCCCACCTAGGCTGAAAAAAAGTGTCACACATCTGGTATCGCTGTACTCAGGAGAAGTTGGGCAATGTGTTTTGGGGTGTCATTTTACATATACCCATGCTGGGTGAGAGAAATATCTTGGCAAAAGACAACTTTTCCCATTTTTTTATACAAAGTTGGCATTTGACCAAGATATTTATCTCACCCAGCATGGGTATATGTAAAATGACACCCCAAAACACATTGCCCAACTTCTCCTGAGTGCGGCAATACCAGATGTGTGACACTTTTTTGCAGCCTAGGTGGGCAAAGGGGCCCACATTCCAAAGAGCACCTTTAGGATTTCACAGGTCATTTTTTTACAGATTTTGATTTCAAACTACTTTGCAAGCATTTGGGCCCCTAAAATGCCAGGACAGTATAACTACCCCACAAGTGACCCCATTTTGGAAAGAAGACACCCCAAGGTATTTCGTGATGGGCATAGTGAGTTCATGGAAGTTTTTATTTTTTGTCACAAGTTAGTGGAATATGAGACTTTGTAAGAAAAAAAAAAATCATTTTCCGCTGACTTGTGACAAAAAATAAAAAGTTCTATGAACTCACTATGCCAATCAGCGAATACCTTAGGGTGTCTACTTTCCGAAATGGGGTCATTTGTGGGGTCTTTCTTTTGTCTGGGCATTATAGAACCTCAGGAAGCATGACAGGTGCTCAGAAAGTCAGAGCTGCTTCAAAAAGCAGAAATTCACATTTTTGTACCATAGTTTGTAAACGCTATACCTTTTACCCAAACCATTTTTTTTTTTACCCAAACATTTTTTTTATTATCAAAGACATGTAGAACAATAAATTTAGAGAAAAATGTATATATGGATGTCGTTTTTTTAAAAAAAAAATTCAACTGAAAGTGAAAAATGTCATTTTTTTGCAAAAATGTTGTTAAATTTCGATTAATAACAAAAAAAACTAAAAATGTCAGCAGCAATGAAATACCACCAAATGAAAGCTCTATTAGTGAGAAGAAAAGGAGGTAAAATTCATTTGGGTGGTAAGTTGCATGACCGAGCAATAAACGGTGAAAGTAGTGTAGTGCAGAAGTGTAAAAAGTGGCCTGGTCATTAAGGGTGTTTAAGCTAGGGGAGCTGAGGTGGTTAAAGGGAGTCTGTCACCTCCATGTGGCCATATACAGTGCTTACATGGCTCTGTAGCACACCTATACAGGATTGTAACGGTACCTTTGTTCTTTTCTTTAGACTTGCACCAGCAGGAAAAACGAAGTTTAATTCATATGCAAATGAGCACTCGCAAGTGCCCAGGGGCGGCGTTCAGTGTGTAGGTGCCCAGGCTGCTCTGCCTTCTTTTCACTTTACTCCTCCCCAGCCTCTGCCTTTGCCCGCCCTCCAAGTCTCTTGCCTCATCGATAGGTCCGGAGGTGACAGACTCCCTTTAAGTAACGGCCATCACACGGCCATTATTCAATGTCGTGTACATGTAGCCATACATTAAGGTAACTGAAGTCTGCTGTGTGTTTTCCTTTCTTGAAAGAAAACACACTATAAGTGCATATATGCTGTATTAAAAAAAAAATGCATGCACGTGTGACAGTACCCTAACAAGTCTGGCAGAGCACCGCAATTCAAGATAACTAATGCACAAACAGTTCTAAATGTTCCCATACATTTTAAAGGGCATCTGTCAGCAGATTTGTACCTATGACACTGGCTGACCCGTTACTTGTGGCGCCTGGCAGCTGAAGGCATCTGTGTTGGTCCCATGCTCATATGTGCCCACATTGCTGAGAAAAATGATATTTTAATATGTGCAAATGAGCCTTTAGGAGCAATGGGGGAGTTGCTATTATATCTAGAGTAGTGTTGAGCGGCAGTAGTCATATTTGAATTCGCAATATTTCTCAAATATTTGGCGAATATTCGCAAATTCGAATATTCGTTATATTCTATGATTTTTTCACTCGAAAAATTGACAAGGTAATGATCGTGTAATATGCAAATTTTCGTAATGCAAATTTTTATCGCAAATTTTTCAATTTCGCTATATTGCTATATATTCTTGTTTTAGAATATTACGAATATTCGAAAAAACTAAATATATTAATTTTTTGGAATATTCGTAATAGTTGAAACTTCAGATGAGAAAAAAATTACAACTATTAGACAGAAGATTATAACACTATATTAGCTAAATTGCTCTACATTCGTTTTTTTTTTTCAAATATTCGCTATATTGCTATATAATCTTGTTTTAGAATATTACAAATATTTGAAAAAACAAATATATTCGATATAGTGCTATATTAGTTTTTTTGAATATTCATAATTTTTCCCATTTAAAGTCATGATTCCTCCCTGCTTCTTGCTTGTGGGCCAATGAGTCATTGGCCCACAAGCAAGAAGCAGGGAGGAATTATGTTTTTACTCGGCACTACGCATTACGAAAATTCACAATAAAAAAATCTCGAATATTCGAAATTACGAATATATATCACTATATTCTAAAAATTCACGAATTTTCGAATTACCTATAAAAATTTAAAATTCGAATATTCGTGATCAACGCTAATCTAGAGGCCCAGCTGTCTCTGAAACTGCTATGCCGTCTACACATTGATTGACTCGCCAGGCAGTGTAAACATGATTACAACTGGTCCTGACTTCTCCCAAACTTAAAGTGCAGAGGGCATGGCAGTTGCGGAGAGAGCAGGCTGTCAGGGTAGTGTCACATTCAGCTTTTTGTGGCAGTTTTTGCTAAAGTTTTTTTAAACAATGTCAGATGTCGATCAAGCAGAAAGGAGAAGAATAAGTCCCTTCTTTACATTTTGCATTCCCATCTAACTCACTTCTGGCTGTGGCTCAAAACTGCATGAAAAACCACCACATATACTTCCATAAAAGATAGAGTCACACTTGGAGTATTTATTGCAGATTTTGGTGCTGTCACCACCAGGGGACAAGATTAATTACATGTATGTATGTTTATATGTGTGTATACAGTGTAGGGGATCTAGCATATGCCACTGTCTTGGCACTATGCTCAACTCAGATCTATCCTATGCCCCTTATATTGAATCACTTGTATGATTAAGTGCTATCTGCACCTCAAAATATCTCCAGAATCTGCCATTTTTATAGCGTGGAAACGACCAAAACTCTTATTGCTGCTCTGATTCATTCTCAGCTTAGGCTACCTTCACACTAGCATTTTTACTGGATCTGGCAGGGTTCAGAAAAAACACTTCAGTTACTGATAATACAACCATCTGCATCCATTATGAACGGATCCGGTTGTATTATCTTTAACATAGCCAAGACCGATCCGTCATGAACTCCACTGAAAGTCAACGGGGGATAGATCCGTTTTCTATTGTGGCATATTGTGTCAGAGAAAACGGATCCGTCACCATTGATTTGCATCATGGGTCATGCCAGATCAGTCTTGCTCTGCATCCCAGGATGGAAAGCAAACTACAACATGTTGCGGTTTGCTCTCCGGTACGGGAACGCAACTAAACGGAACGGAATGCATTTTTGAGCATTCTGTTCTATTCAGTTTTGTTCCCATTGACAATGAATAGGGATAAAACGGAAATATTTTTTTACGGTATTCAGACCCTATGACGGATCTCAATACCGGAAAACTAAAACGCTAGTGTGAAAGTAGCCTTAACTACTGTAAATCATTACTAAAGGACGTATTTCCTAGTAGGCACTCCTAGGAACATGCCTAGGGCACCAGGAAGTTGGAGGTGTCACACTACTATATACAATTACAAGTCCCCTCTCCTGAAATTAACTGTACCACCTATGAGGGGGTAAATCCCCACGCAGTTGTGTAACGCCCCCCGAGTGGCATTACAACTCCTACACCCTGCTTCTATCTGTGAATGCTGATATAATGTTATCTTATACATTTATTTCCAGATCCCTAGACACTTTGCATTTATAATAAAGTTATGTAATTATTCATATAATGTGCCTGGTTCACCAGCAGGTGGCAGCAACTATGGCAGAGCTACACCTAAAGAGAAAGAATATCACCATTCCATTCTCCCCTACTTTCTTGGTCAGAAGTGGGACAGTCCTGTTTGCTACCAGAAGGAGTTAGGGAGTTCTGGTAAGTTCTGGTTGAGACTCCATGTTGGAGCTGCCAGGATCCTAACCTATTCCCTGGCATAATCCAGAGTCAGACTACAGAGAGGAGTTGCAGCATCCTGCAGAAGCAGAGATTCCATTTAAGTGTAGCAGAGTCGAGATTGTTTGCCTGCCAGAGTTAATACTAAAGCCTGCTGGAACCAAGATAAAGTCTGTAAACCATTTGGAGAAACGTTTATGCAAAGTAAAGCTGCCATTGAACTTCATCACAAGGTCTGGACTTAAATATTTATTCAAATCCCTCAATTGTTCACCCTATTTGTCTGCTTCAGAGCCAACACCTGGGGTTCCGGCGTATCCAGGTAGCTGCACTCTGACACGTGCACAAAACATTAAGGGACATTATAGGCCACTCTATATCACTCGGCCATTCCTACACCTGGGTACCAACACCATTTTTTAAAGGGAATCCCTCCCGTTGTTGCTTGTTACTGGCGTCACAAAACACTTACAGTACAGACCAAAAGTTTGGACACACCTTCTCATTCAAACAGTTTTCTTTATTTTCATGACTAGTAAAATTCACACTGAAGGCATCAAAACTATGAATTAACACATGTGGAATTATATACATAACAAACAAGTGTGAAACAACTGAAAATATGTCATATTCTAGGTTCTTCAAAGTAGCCACCTTTTGCTTTGATTACTGCTTTGCACACTCTTGGCATTCTCTTGATGAGCTTCAAGAGGTAGTCCCCTGAAATGGTTTTCACTTCACAGGTGTGCCCTGTCAGGTTTAATAAGTGGGATTTCTTGCCTTATAAATGGGGTTGGGACCATCAGTGGTGTTGAGGAGAAGTCAGGTGGATACACAGCTGATAGTCCTACTGAATAGACTGTTAGAATTTGTATTATGGCAAGAAAAAAGCAGCTAAGTAAAGAAAAACGAGTGGCCATCATTACTTTAAGAAATGAAGGTCAGTCAGTCAGCCGAAAAATTGGGAAAACTTTGAAAGTAAGGGCTATTTGACCATGAATGAGAGTAATGGGGTGCTGCACCAGATGACCTGGCCTCCACAGTCACCGGACCTGAACCCAATCGAGATGGTTTGGGGTGAGCTGGACAGCAGAGTGAAGGCAAAAGGGACAACAAGTGCTAAGCATCTCTGGGAACTCCTTCAAGACTGTTGGAAGACCATTTCAGGGGACTACTTCTTGAAGCTCATCAAGAGAATGCCAAGAGTGTGCAAAGCAGTAATCAAAGCAAAAGGTGGCTACTTTGAAGAACCTAGAATATGACATATTTTCAGTTGTTTCACACTTGTTTGTTATGGTGAGACTGAAAAAAAAGTTTTAATCCGTCTGTTAGTTAGGTGGGCATCGGCGGCCATTTTGTGCAACAGTAGTGCACCTGCACTGCATATGTGCCAGGGTAAGGGAAAATAATACCGTCTGTGAGTTCAGGGACCCAGGGGGTGACATATCCCCATTTTTCTTCTGTAAAGTACCCCTGTGCTGCATTTCTGAGAGTGAAATATAATCAGGTAAATCCATTTTTTCCATTGTGGGGTGAGATATTTACATTTTTTGTTGTAAAGTACCTCTGAGGCCTGCACTGGATATGTGACAGGCAAGCACATAAATTCAGCAAATCCATCTGTTCCATTCTAGGGGTGACATATCCACAATTTTTTAAGTAAAAAAACCCTGTACTTAACCTATGAAATTGAAATATATTCTCAGTTATATCCATCTGTTTCATTTATGGTTAAAGAAGT